>NC_056732.1:659071172-659373672 GCF_019279795.1 Protopterus annectens
GATAAGGTTGGCTCTTTGGTTAGGACAGAATGTATAAAAGGGAAAGATATTAGGATAGATTTTTATGTAATATGCATGGAGTAAGGTAGGTATTGTTTAACAGCATGAACTGAGTATAGCTAAGTTTTATAAGGGGGTAAATTTGGATGATATTTGAATGGATTTGCACATTTGACTGGTTGAAATTGAAAGATCTTGGTCTAGCCAGTATTTGGGAGTAAATGAGGTCTTGTTGAGTTTTGATAGAACTATTTTGCTTGTAGGTGTGGGAAATCATATTCTTTTTCTGGAGAAATAAGTTCCATAGGGTTTCGCATGTATTAATATAATTTAATGTTAGGGAAGGGTCTTCCAAAATAGTGTGACACAGTTCTTTAATTTGTCTTTTAATAATTGTATAACTTTTGGGAAGGTTCAATTGAGATCTTGTTTCAGAGATAGAATCACTCTTAAGTGGAAAGACATCAGAGATAGATTTGTCTTTTAATAGAGGGTATTGGTCTAAATTAACCATTTTCTTATTCAGCTTGAGGTTGTGATTAAGGTGAATGTGTTGTAGTTTGTAAAAAGTGGGAGAGAAATTTAGCGATTTAACGACCTTTTGTAAGTTAGTTATTTTATGTTTTAAGGACATTGATATGTTAAATTTATTTAGAATTTCTTTGTTAAGAAAGGGGAGGGTTTTAGGGTTAAAGTTTAATGTTTTAATATAGTTACGAAAGAGTTTAAGCCATACTGGGGTCCAGTCTGGGGACTTATAAGAGAAATCCGATATGGTTATTACTCTGCTGCAGTTGGTAATATGATAGTATAGCTTAAATTCTGGTAGGCCAAGACCCCCTTTTTCTTTGGGATAAGAAAGCTTTTTGTAGCTAATTCTAGTAGATTAGGGAGACCATATAAACGATGAAAGAGTAGAGTGTAGAGACTTAAAGAAGTTATTATGGATCATTATATTAGAAGCACTGAAGATGAATAGAAATCTGGGGAAAATGTTCATTTTAATTGTGGCAATTTTTGCGAAGAGGGTAAGTTTAAGTTTCGACCATCTCTTAAAGTCATTTTGAACATTTGACCACAATTTTATAATATTATTATGATAATACCGGGTAGCGTCTTGATGAAATCAAACTCTTAAGTATTGTAGAGATTGTTTGATACCTATATTCCGTGGATGAAATATCAAAAAGAAATTGACAATAGGAGTTAATAGGAAAAATTAAGGATTTCCTGGGATTTAATTTGTAATTAGAAAGTTTAGAGAAAATATTAACTGAGGATAGAAGTTTGTACAAGTCTGAATTGGGAATAGAGTAGTAAATGTTTAAATCAGCTGTGTTGGCTGCTAGTTAAATGATTGATATAAAATGATGGATAAATTTGGGGTAAAGGCTTTATAAGATTCTGCTGTGAAGCCATCTGGGCCATGGGCTTTATTAGCTTTAAGATTATTGATCGCAACAGTTATTTCTTGTTGAGAAATATGAGAGGATAAAAATTATTGTTGTTCATTATTAAATTTGGGGAATCTTAGCTGATTTAGGAAAGGCTCTAACTCTAATATGTTGAGTGAAGTATCTGAAGGGTTATACAAATGGGTATAAAGGGTTTCAAAAAGTTTAAGTATATCCTTGTTATCTGTGAATGTATTACCCTGGCATATTATTCTGAGATAATAGGAGGGGATTTATTTTGATTGATTAATCTAGCTAAAAATTTAGAGGGAAATTGTGCCCATTCTGAATAATTAGACAGGCTTTTCATTTCTTGAAAGGAAAGATTTTCAGCATGCGTGATGGTGGTGCTGTGGTAGCGTTGTCGCCTCACAGTAAGACGCTGTCCGGTTCGATTCTCAGCTAGAGCATCTTCTGCATGGAGACATGCGTGAATGGGTGTACCTTCGTTGAAGGTTGTGCGTCAGGCCTGGCAAGCCGCTAAGTAAAAATCAACTGCCAATCATTAGCTGACCGGAGTTCCACTGTGTCGACCCTTAACCGGGAAAAGCTGAAAGACACAAACAAGAGAACGAAGTTTCTCTTCTAGGTGAGCTATTTGTGTCTCTGTCTCAAGTTTGAAGTTCATTTGGAGATCCAGTTCTAATTTAGTGATTTTATTTTTGATAGTCGATTCTTTAAGGAGACATTTTTCTTTATAAAAAGAAGATTTACTCATTAAGGACCCTCTCATCATTGCTTTTGAGGAGGCCCAGGTAATATCTATTGGGAGAGAGTTGGACTTAAATGAGTATAGGGAGTATTCCAAGAGGGAGGCTATTTCTTGTATTGTGCCATTTTTCTTTAATGGATTAGGGTTTAGAGACCAAAAGCAGCCTCTATTATTACTAAAAGATTTGACAGACCATTCTATATTAAGGGGAAATTTTAGAGTGGTCTGAAAGAAATCTGGGCTCATTATAAAAGGAATAATAACATTTCATAAAGGCATCAGAAATAAGAAAGAAATCCATTCTAGACCAGCTTTTATGACAGTGAGAATAAAAGATAAATGTATTATTGGAAGGGTTGTCAGGTAAGTAAACATAGGGATCAAATAAGTTAAAATCACGTTTGAGGTCCATAAAAGATACAGGGGCGTATTTATTGTGTTGAGCTTTAATGTTAGTTCTGTCACTGGATCTTGAATAGAATTCCAGTCCTCACCCAAGTTGTAGTAATGGTCCAGAAAGGAAGAGAGTATTCTGTATATGGACATAAAGAAACATTGTTAGTTAGAACAGGCAGCATAGATATTAAGTAATTGGATAGGTTTGTCAAGATAAGAACAATGGATTATGATGTAACGCCATCTTCCGTCAGGATCTGTATCAAACGGTTTAATGTCTTCTTGAAAAGTTTCTTTAATAATGATTGACACCCCTGCACTATTCGATTTTTTACCAGAGGCAATGAGAGCTTTAATCCATTTTCTGTTTTCAATAGGAATCCATTGATCTGGGGACATATGGGTTTCTTGTACAAAAATATCATTCAACTTGGCTTTATAGACTAAGTGAAGGAAGAGTTTCCTTTTTTTTTCTGATTGCAATCTCTTGATATTCCATGACTCAATTAACCACATTTTAAACAGTCTTTTTATGCATGCAGGAAGGTGTATAAGAGGAAAGAGTGTGGGAGAGAGGAGTAGGAATGTGACAGTGAAAGTTAAGTGGGCAAAAGTACCGGGCTTTCCTGCATTGACCCTGTGCCTAAGCACAACACTACTTAGCCTGGAAGAGCATGGGATAATAGACACCAGAATTTTAAGAGGAGATAAAGACTGTGAGATTAACATTAGAACAACTCCCAAGTGTTCTGCATTTCTGGAGCCATTAGGTCCCAAGGTTAAAAAATTTAACTAAAAGAGTACAAATAGCATTACTTTCCTAACATGCTACTCATCAATCAAACCGCTCACAAAAGCAAGAAGTAGGGAGACAGTAAGTCTAAAGGGTTAATTATGTGTGAAAATATAAGTGAGATATTAGCTAATAACTGAATGTACAAGGAAACTGCTATTTCCCTAGAAAGGGTAGCTTGTATTAAATTCACCAGGTTAACAAAACGTTGGAGCATAATAGTAAGTGACTAATATGAAAATGACTATGAATTGTAAGCATGAACCAAATACATGGTTAAGCTAAGAAAATGTGTTGCTTATTTTTAAATAATGTAGCAATGGTGTTAAACAAACTGTTAGGGAGAGATTAAAAAGGTGTACTACTAATATACATTACATCAGAACAGTAACAGTAATTATACAAATTACAAATGTAAGTTTAAAGTCAAGCAACTAGCTTTTAATTCAGTAATAAAACTACTTACTTAAGATTAACAATGCATTTCCCCGCTAAATAACCACATGTAAAGTTTTAAATTGAGTAGGCAAAAAAGGCACAGTAAAACATGTGCAACTGTCTAACTAAAAGTAAGTTTGTACATGCAAAAATGTCTTTTGCTGCATAACTGATAGGTATATCAAGGCATGTAAAGGTTTACCTTGAATAGATGCAAAAGGTACATTAAAACATGTGCAACTCTCCAACTAAAAATACGTTTGTTTGTACACATATGTCTCTTGCAGCACAACTTATGGGTATAGCAAGGCTTATTTTTAATTAAACAGTAATCAATGCGAAAAAAGAATGATTGTATGCAAGCATTAAATAGAGAGGCTAACTTGAGCTGACTCATAATGATCAGGCAACAACAGTTGCCTATAAGGAACCACAAATAGGTTATTAACATAGCCACTGTAATGGACCTCTTTTAGGCAATTCGAGATAGTATCCTAACAGTCACAACAGTAAATAATCAGATTATGTAGACCCAGATATACATGGCAGAGACATCAGCAGGTTATGAACGGCATCCAAACTGACCGTGTAGAGAAATACATCACATTGGCCTTTTGTAGCTTGAAACAGGTTTGAGAGCTCCAATGTACTTATTATTTATGACTTAGAATCAATTTGAAGACTCTGGCTACTTCAGGAATCCAGGATGCAAATCCAGTTGGTTGCAAGTCATAAATAAACTCAGTAGAGATGTCATAAGCATAGGGTATCTTCTCCAAGTCCATTTTTAGGAGTGTATCACTTTAAGGAGCACCTAACTTCTGGGAAATGAAGTTCAGAGGGCTGGTTGAAGGTTAGAGGTTGTGGGTCATCACACAACTTGTAGGCCATGTCAGAACTCCGAGCGAACATAAGGAAAGCAGGCCCATGAAGGAAAAAAACATCTCTTTGGTGTCATGTCTCCTCCAGGCAGAGAGTAAGTACCGAAACATGTTTGGATATAAGGAGATAACTGATTTAAGGGTATGTCAGACCCCAAGATAGCTAGAACTCTGTAATTAGAGCATTATTCCAAATAAGTAGGATATTTTTTTATTAAGACCCCACTTAAATTGATAATGTATTTGGACCATAGAGCCTGATTTTTTTTTTTTAATTTGCTGCAGACAATTAAAATGCAGTGTGTGTATAGCATTCAAGTAATTGTTCATCGGACTTGTTTAGATTCAGATTTCAGTCTTTTATAGTGACATAAAAGCAAGCATTCTTGACATTAAAAAATACAGACATATAAGCCGGTTGTATACAGATTTGTTTAGCGCTTGTTTGTATCCAGCTCCAGTACATCTTTGAAGATATTTAGGAAGATTGTTGTAGCTTCTTTGCAGTTGCTAACAGAGTATTTCTGACCATGGTGCAGGAATGACATTGTGTTTGAATATTTCATTTACATTTAATTTGTTTTTTAATTAGACAGGCACAGACGGGAGCAAGTTTTTGTCTTTCTAGTTTGATTTGGGATGAAAGGTCTTGAGAAAGGTAGAGTTTGTTTCTGTTCCATGTAATACATTTCTTGGTCTTAGCCACAGCTAAATTTTTTTAGACATTTTGGTAGCTTAATATTTTAACATATACCAACCTTGGTTTGTCTGAATCTAGAGGAGGTCTAAAGGCTCTGTGTGCTGTCTCGATGATTATTTGAGATGTGTCCACAGCATTTTCTAGGAATAAGGGAAATCGTGTTGCAATGGATTCTGGAAGTTTATTTTGTTCAATCTGCTCTGGTATGCTTCTGATAATGATGTTATTATGTTGAGATCTAGCTTCTAAGTCCAGAATTTTTCGTTGCATTTCTTGGATGAGTTTTGTATTAGCATTGACATATTTTTGGGTTTGTTCAATTTTCCGTTTCATTGACAAAGACCTTTGCCTCAGTTTTTTCAATTCTGGTAAGAATTTGGTTGATAGAGTCCCAAAAGTTTTTAGTTGTTCAGAGAAACTCTGTATAGCCAATTAAATAGGGTGAAGTGCTGATTTTAGGTGTTCGATATTTGTAATGTCTGGCTTCTTTTTAGTAGTAGATCTGATAATTTCCTGCTGTTTCCCAGCTCTTGGTCTCTTAGTCAGAGTGTCTTTCTCTGGAGAGGCAATTGACTTGCTAGTTTTAGTATCCATGTGATCAGGATCAGTTGACATCTTTGGTTTTCTTTTGTTATTTTAGGTAAGCGAAGGCCAAGCTGCAGAGGCAGATCATGTGGAAGGTACATGCACTGGAGTCCCAGAAAAATCCATGGTAATTTTTCTTGATTAAGTTGATGAAAGTTATTTTTTATGTATTAATCTCTAAAAATGTATTATATTCTACTAGTCAGAGAAAATATTTAAGAAAAGATAGCACTCTCAACCCAAAATATTGGGTATTTTTGTAGAGTATGACAGAGCTATGGATTAACAATGTCTATAGGATGGCAGCCATCTTGATCTCCTAGAAAGAAATTGCTTTGAGGTTGTCTGTATAGGACACAGTATTTATACCCTGTATTCCTTTAGTAGGGAACCTCTGTAGACGTTCCACATCCTTTAGCCATGTCAGTGTTAACAAGCATTTTAGTCAACCCTATCACTATCTGTCAGGTAAACCAGTCCTTTCATTCCCCATCATTCCCTATTGTTGTGCACACATACATTACCAGATATGAATCCCTATCCACTGTATAGAACTGGGCATTATCTGCTCACACTATAGGAGAAGTATTTATGAGTCCCAGAGTTCCAGTTCTCAGCTGTCTTTGTTTTTTTTATAGCATGACGTTAGCAGTTATATAATCAATTAATGTTCATGCCCAAACTTAGACAACCGCTCCATCGGTTTTCCAGTTTCCACATCTCCCATTTCAATATTTAGCACCCCACCCCCATTTTAATGGTGGGAATAGCCTGTGCTAACTTACTAGCCTTAGAATATTTATCTGAAGCAGATTCTATCAATGTCCTACAATGAAATAAATTAAGCAATCACATATCTTACTTTTCTTTCTTGTAATAAATTCATTCAAACCTACATCACAGTTCCTTATTTTAATCACTCTTTCGATGACCATGGGAAGTAAGGTTTTCTCCCAGTGTCGCAGTCCATTTCTTCTGACATTTTAAGGGTGGTCTGCACACCATAAAGGTTCATAGGTATATACTATGAAAATGACAGCCATTATAAGTCTAGCCATGCAAACCAACCCAGTTGTGTCCTTATGTATATGCATTTAATAAGAGGGGGTATATTAGGAAATTTCTAGAGGTTATGGGAGTTATGTTAGTTTGGGCATTGCTTTCTGCTTCTGTCTATTCACCAGACCAAGGGTGAATTTTGGATTTCCTGTCAGGCAGTGTCTTACCCAGAAATGAGTATCATTTATTTTATTTTGAAATGTCTCATAAAATAATCACTAGCAACTTCTTCCATTTTTTTTTTCATGATGGGTTCCATCATCACTCTTTATTACATCCCTTTCATTAAAAGCAGATAATCAGTCTTATCTCAGGCATATCTTCACCCAGCCAGAGATAGCAAAATCTTAAATTAAGTAGTAGAACGCATTTGGTTTGTGTTTTTTGTTTTATTCTTATTCACCATATAGTCCAGTAGCAAGTCTTTGGAAACTGAGTCTCAGAACAATGAACATCAATGCATAAGAATAGATTTACCATATACTATGTTGAAATCATAGTAACTTAGGATATTCTTTCTGCAAGTTATAGTGATTTCAGAGGTAACGTATATATGAAGTGGGAGTGTGAGAGTGTAGCCTTCCATGCTGGGAGATGCAGAGTGTAGCTTTCAACCTCTTACCACCCAATTCAGGAGCAATTCCAGAAACAATCAGGGGCAATCAGGCAGTACTAACTTGAGAAGTTGACAGGAAAATAAAAAAGAATTTGGATTAACATACATTTTCTGAAGTAAAAGTAGCTGATATCTCTTAATTATTGTCATTATTTATGAAGTGTAGTCAACCGCCTTTTCTTCTAAAAATCACCAGTTTAAGAGTAATTTGGAAGGACAAAGCAACATTTAAGTCAAACTAAGGATGTCCTTAAAAGTGAGGAGCAACTTAGAATTATGGTAGGGGAACTTGCCCAAGCACAAAACAATTTAATGGGAGTATGGAAACTTCTTTTTTGAAATTTTCTGCTCTGTCTTCCATTTCTTATGTACTTTTCATTATTTCAGGACTTGCAGTTATGGATCTCAGAATTACATGAATCAAGCATTCCAATAAAAGGCCATAGCTCTACAATATTTTAAAATTCATTCATTCTTTCACTCTTTAATACTTGAATTGCCCTCTTCAGGGTTGAAGAAGAGTAAAGCTCTATCCTGGCATTCATATAAGGCAGAGAACCAGTCTTGGATGGGATCACGGTCCAACACAGTCACTTATTGGACATTCAGAGGCTCACCTCATGAGTCTTACACCCTATTTCCGTAGTTACCATGATCAGATCAGCAGTAGGTGACTATGATTCTATACTTTCATTATCACCTATCATGTCAGAAGTAGCCCATTAGTTTAGCTCTCACTGTTTGCTGAGCTCTTGGCAGCTGTGGTTCAGTAGCCTAACCACTTCTCAACTTTTCCACATTATACTCTTGGAAGCACTCTTTGTATACATAACACACTCCCTTCTAGTAGTAACAAGCCATAGCATTTCCTTTGCTTTCCTTGGTTACTTATTTATACTATGATTAATAGGGAAACAAATACAGAGTTCATGAATGCAATTGCATTTATATCTAATCATCCTATTACCTGAGTAGTAGTGGCTTTTTAATACAGGTAGCTGCATAGACTGTTTGTGTATCAAAAGGATCACTATATGTGAACAGTAGTTATTGATTCTTTTATTTACCAGGTTAATAGTCTCTTTTCAGGGGAAGACTGAGGTGGTATTTATGCTACTTCTAGGGGACACTGCAGCAGATGGGAACCTTGGTTTAATGTCTTATCTGAAAGATGACACACTCAGGAATACAGCACCCCCCTTTTGCTGCAGTGCAGTGTCAGCAATCAATCTACATGGTGTGGGAATAGAACTCACAGCTTCCTGCACTAAAGACAAGTATGCTACCTGTTACTCAACTGGCACTGACACAAGCTCATGAACATTCTAAGGTATTACAGTCCAGCCACTCTTTCCTACTCTCTGCACCTTGCTCCCTGTCTGAACATAGTCTTGCCAGAATGGCTAAATGAATAGACTGAGCTCAAACTTTTAAGTGTGCATATATGTGTGTGTGTGTGTGTGTGTGTGTGTGTGTGTGTGTGTGTGTGTGTGTGTGTGTGTGTGTGTGTGTGTGTGCGTGCGTGCGTGCGTGTGTGTTTGTGCATGTGTTTGTTCATCAGCATTAGCAAACTACAAATTGTCGCAAAACAGTTAAATATAGGTGTGAATAATTTCTGTCTTACAAAAATGTGTAAATAAAGCACTGTTTTAATAAATTGTTTTCAGTGCTTTTTGTTCAGTTATGTACTACTTGTACAACAGAGAGGAAACTGTCTGTATTACTAAAGACAGGCTTGTTGAATATGCATTTAGAGATAATATAAGAAGAGAACTGAGACAAGCCCAGGCAGAGAATGTGTGTCCTTGGTAAACAAAGCTTTACATGCAGAGCAGAGGTTCTACAAGAAGGAAATGAAGAACACCCTTGCAGAAGAGGAAGAAAATATTCCTGCCAGACTCAACCCATAGGGGGTTAACTTCAGTGACTGCTTTCAAGCAATCTAAGACTGAAGACTAAAAAACTGTGTATTTTCATTAAAACCACAAGATTGTTTTTTTCTGTTTGAAAGAACCTGCCTTATCATCTGCACTATTATATAATAAAATTTATAAAGACTGGTTATCTCAGCTGCATTAATATTCTACGTTGATGGATTATAGCAGATATTTTGGCACCAGTTGCTGAGTCCTGAGACCTCTCACTCCCCGTGTCATTGTAGTTTCCCCAAAAAGAGAGATGTAAAGAGTATCTTATGGGCAGCTAAGAATTGTTATTTATTTGTTTGTTTGTTTTTATGCATCTGTGTTTCCATTTGTATGCCAAGATGACCACATCAAAGCAGTTACAATAGCTGCAGTTGAAGGGATGGTCACAGTAGCCAAATCAATGGTTACTCCAAAAATAAAGTCAGTTGTAAAACACCTGAGCTATGAGAAGTGCCTTGAGGCATATATCTCACCAGCTTTGAATGGCATGCCCATCCGGAGAGATGGAATGAAGGCAGCTGGATCAGGATCTTATCAGTATAGTTAACTGGAGAGCCACTGAGAGCCTTCATGGACATGGAATGGACTATGATAATGTGAAAAAGACATAAACACAAAAGTTTCCTAGTATACATTTTTTTCATAGCAAAATGACATTAGCAAAATTGTTGTGTCTTTTGGCTTTTCCCGGTTAGGGGTCGCCACAGCAGAACTCCAGTCCGCTGACATCAGTGGAAGTAGATTTTTACATGCTGAGTTGCTGGCCCTGACACACAACCTTCAATGAAGGTACGCACATTCACGCATGTCTCCACACAGAAGACGCTCTAGCTGAGAATCAAACAGGACAATGTCTTACTGTGAGATGACAACGCTACCGCAGCACCACCACAGCAGTGACATTAGCACAATTATCTAACTTAAATCATGTAATTACTAAATGGTTAGATCCTGACAGTCAAAATGATGAAACTGAAATTATGGACTGGATAGCAATAGCAAAATTAAAAGATCTTCACTAACTGCTTTAAGAAAGTGGATGTGTTCCAGATTTGTTAAGTGTGGAAAGTACACTGTCTGAACTCATTGCTAAACATTTTGTCACATTAAAACAAAATCCTCAGGAATGCAGAATTCTAAGAAGCAAGTGAATGTGAAGAAGCAGAAATGTACCAATAAGAGATATATTACTAGAATAGTTAAAGAGGGAGAAACACTACCTGGACAGAGTCCTAAACCTGCTTCTCTCAGTATAAAGCAGAAAACTCAAATAAGAAAGATTGGGCTTTACTAAAAATGGAAAAAACATATGACAAAGTCTCAAAAAAGCTGGTTTGGGCAGTCATGACATAGTTGAAAGTCCCAGAAACATTGGTAGAATTAGTGCAGGCTAAGTATAAGGAGCCAATGACACAAGAATGAACAGTGTTTAGGCATAAAAGCAGGTTGCCAATGGGAATGCATGTGCATCAGGGTTCAACATTGAGCCCAGTGTTGTTCATAATGGTGACGGACTACATTACCACACAGGTCAGAGGAGACAGCTCAGCAAATCTACTGTTGTAGACAATGTGGCCCTACAAGCAGACTCTCTCACTGCAGCAAACGATTATAGAATGTAATCCAAAACTGAATGCACACGAGATGAAACTGAGTATACATAAGACAGCTATCATGGCAGCAATGACAGTCCAAATGGAGAGATGATAAGGAAGCAAAGTATTGCTGGAAATTAATTCATCCTCAAGTCTTGGTGAGGACCTTCATGAGGTGGACCTTGTTTCTTACAAAATCTCACCAAAATGACACTGAAATATAGACTGTGTTTTATATAGCATATATCATGGACAGAAGCAGGTTAAAAAATAAAAAAGAGAGCTGGATGCACAAATCCTAGGATTAAAAAGTACCCAATCCTAGTAGGCACACTACTGACAGGACAGGAAAAAATGACAGTGTAGAATCCTCAAGACACAGGAACATTCCTACAATGGGCTGTAAAAACAAGAAAAGATAGCTGTATGTTCACAAGTAACTAGAAAACAAGCCTTTTATTCCACAAAACGTGCTTTTCATTAAGCTAGATAGCAAAATTTCTTCATATAAAAAACCTTGCTTAACTAATGTTTAAATATACATCATGTGACTACTTTGGTCATTAAAACACATTCATTATTCATTAACAAGTTATTGAATTTAAACATACAGTACATTGTTTTAAAAAATAAGAGACTTATAAAGTCAGAAACTAGAACCAAAACTAAAACAAGGCAGAAAATTAAAAAGTGCTTGACATTCCCAACAAAATGTCTTTTTCTCTTTCATTTGTTTTTTTTAGATTTATTTGATATTTGGAAAAATAATTGACTGATGAAGTGTGAAAATATAAAGAACAAAATCTAGAGATTTTTGAATAGTATAAGAAAGAAACATGAAACTGCAGTGGTGGTGCTGCGGTAGTGTTGTCGCCTCATAGTAAGACGTTGTCCTGTTCGATTCTCAGCTAAAGCGTCTTCTGTGTGGAGACATGCGTGAATGGGCGTAGCTTCGTTGAAGGTTATGCGTCAGGGCTGGCAACTCAGTACATAAAAATCTACTGCCTATCATTAGCGGACTGGAGTTCCGCTGTGGCGACCCCTAACTGGGAAAAGCCGAAAGATACATAATAAGAAAGAAACATGGAGATGGGAAAGAAAGAGAGATATGATATGGTGCAATATTTATGTAAAGGAGAAAGCCAAATTAATCAATGCAAAAAAACAACTCCAAAGATATTTAAAATATAGTCAAATGCACCCATATGTGGAACATTTTGCCATACAAAAAATAGGATCACAATGGAGAAAGTAGAACAAGATTAGTAAAGTAAAAGTTAAACAAAAAGAAGCTGAAGTTATGGAATACCTGCAAAGTGAAGGATTTAGTGTAGAAAGTCACATACTCTATGTCACAGCATGATGGAACAATGAGTCTCCCAAATAAGGAGAAACAGGAGGAGCAGGAGATATCCGAAGAAGAAATATGGAAATGGGAAAGAAACAGAGAATTAATATGGTACAATATTTATGCAAAGTTGAAAGCAAAACTAATGCAAAAAAGTAGCAGCACCAAAGATATTTGAAGAGAAACTCAGGCAAAGGCATCCAGACATAGAAAATTTTACAGTACAAAACTAAAAAGGGGGGATTAGAAAAGAGGATTAGTAATGGGGAAGTTAAAGAAATACAAACTAAAGCTATGGATTACCTACTAAGTGAATAATTTAGTGTAGAAAATCTAACTCTAACATCTAACATCACGCCTTGATAGAGCAACGAGTACCAAAATTAAGGCGAAATACTTTGAGTGGGAAGCAACTGATCATTGACCTTGTGAAGATACTTTGGAACCTTCAGTTGGAGACCAGTATGACAGTTAGTTGGAGTTGCACAGTAAGGAAACAACAGGAAACTGTGACAACTCTGACACAGTCAATGTTGTGGAATGACGTGAGTTCCCATATGAAAGAGGAATGGCTGACACAGGATGAAGCTGAAGAGAATATGCCACAGGAAGAAGTTCTGGAACTTTCTGTAGAATGCCTGCAGGAAATGGAGAACAAAGAATGTGCTCATAGTTTAGTTTTAAGGGGAAGAGTTGCTTGATTTAATAAAGATGGATAGACATATTAAGATCAATGAAAGAAATAGATTACGGTAAATCAATAAGACCCAAAATGTTGGAGGTTTGATAAAATAGATAAAAACAGTAATAATGACTGTTCGTAGACATTCATGCGATATAACAGAAGCAAATAGGCTATATTACTGTGCAGCTAAATTAATAAAAGATAAAGTCTTGCCAAAAAACACAGTAAAGGAAACAAAGAAGAGAAATCAAATGCCATTATGGAAATATAAAACAGAGAAAACTATAAAGCAATTAAGACGAGAAGTGCCTCTGTTAAAATAGTACAGAAGAGGGAACAGATCAATAAAAATACTCAGAAAGATAGATGAGATAAAAGCAATAAACATTATCAGAACAGATCACAATCTAACATACATTATTGCAACTAATAAAGATAGTACAGGTAGAAAAACTCAGAAGATATGTAGATACGTATAAAGGAGAAGTACAAAATAGCAATTTATTGATGATCCAAAAAATGTTTTCTAGAGAAATGGGAAACAAGGCAAAAGGAATAGAAACACCACCACAAAAGAAGAAACAGACAATTTTTTTGAGAAATAGCTATGAAGATCCTGTAGAACATAACAAAGATGCCGAATGGATAGAAGAAATAAAAGAAAGAGTAAGTATTTCAAACATACAGGATATGAAATGGGTTGAAGTAACAGACAAAGAAATTGAAACAAAATTAAGAAAAGCTCTTAAATGGAAAACCCCATGGCCAGATGCAGTGCCTAACGTCTGGTTAAAGGTATTAACATTTTTACATGAAGATTTAGTCAGGAGTAAGAACTATTTATATGTGTACCCCGAACAGACGCTGACCTAGTTAACAACAGGAAAAATGACACTCCTCCTTAAGAGTGAACCTGCATGATATCCTGAAACCTATAGACCAATAACTTGTCTTCTGATGATGTATACACTATTAACTGAATTGATGTCAACAGAGTTCAATGTCATTTAGAAGAAAACTCAGTCATGACAATAAGGCAAAAGGGTAACAAAAGAAAGTTATATGGAACAAAGGATCATTTGTTGTTCAATAAAGTCATAAAGAAGAACTGTGAAAAAGGGAAGACTGTAAGTATGACATGGATAGACTACAAAAAATGTATTTGACAGCATCCCGTATTCATGGATAAAAAAATGTTGGTGTAAAGACTTCTCACCTACTTTTTGTGGTTGATTTAAAAGGGTGTATATCATGTCGTTGAATGCACGTGTTTGAACAACGTAATATTGAACCGGGAAGTTCCAAATGCAAGAATTTTGAACAGACAGAGCAGCGATTTTTTCCCAGGGAAAAAAAATCGCTGTTCCGGTACAAAAACAAAAAACACACGTACACTTCAAACTTATACTAATGTGGGAGGATTTGCCCCCACACCCTCCAACATGGGGGGTTGTGCACCCCACACCCCCCTACTTAAATATACCAACTCCGAGATCGCACCACAGTGGAAGAAATAGCAAAGCTGAGAAAGCGGCCCACCGATTTTCTCCCAAGGAAAAAAAAACGGTGTTCTGCGGCTTCGCTATTTTCACATTTCGAACTTCCCAGTTCGATATTATGATGTTCGAACACCTGTGCATTTGACGTCATAATATAGACCCAATTTAAAAGACTATAGTTCATCAGATGAGGAACTGAATGCACAACTGCAAGTGGTCAAAACTTTCTCAGATGATACAGGAATGTCATCTGGTCTTGATAGACATGTGAACACAACCTTAAAACCAGGAAAGCTACAGCACCAAGAAAATATTGGTTATGGACAGGAATGTGATATAAAGGAGCTTGAGCAGGAATTGATGAAGGATCAACAATAAAACATAAAAAATGTAAATAAAACTTAGTAAGGAATACTTTAGAAGACTAAAAGTAATACTGAAAACAACCCTGACACCTAGGAAAAAAGTCCAAACTATAAACCAATTTGGTCTTCCTGTTTTAACTTACAGTTTTGGAGTGATTGATTGGCCCCAAAAGGTATTGGATCACTTGGCCAGGAAAACAAGAAAAATGCTTCATGCTTATAAAATGATTTATACAATTCAGTGTATACTTATATATTCCCTATTCTGAAGGAAGTATGAGCCTCCTCAAAACTGAATACATGTATAAATCTGTAATAGCAGGATTGCACAAATATCAGCTAATGTCACAAGATCCAAACATTATAAAAGTTTTAAAACATGAGGAGAACAAGTCTAAGATGACTTCCCTGCTTAGTTTAGCAGAAGCATATCAGTGTCAAGCAGGAATGGAAATCAAAACAGAAGTAGACAATAAATAGGTAGCAACTGAATGTGCCAAAAAAAAAAACAAAAGAAAGAATATAAGGTGAAGGATCAGATAAGAAAGCAAAAAAATGTGGAAAATGCATAATTTTAGTTGCAAGTATAGAAAACTCTAGGAGCAACCTCATGTCAGTCAGGATCTGATGCAGGAATGGTTAAGGAGAGGGGAATTTAAACCAAAAGATGAAAGGTTAATACTGGCAGCCTAGGATAGTGGACTACATACACACACTGGCTTACAATGTCCATTGAACATGTCACAGAAACAAACATATGCAGGTTTTATAAAACAGAATTGGAAAGAGTCACTTATCCTGTTGATGGATGTAATATACTAATGGCAGAAAGTCTGTATACTGAAAGGCATAATAATGTGACAAGACTGTTGAATTGGGGATTGTGCAAACATTATAATATTGAAGTAGCTCAGAGGTATTGGAAACATGAGCAACAAAGCATTATAGAAAATTATGAAGTTCATATCACATGGCATCACTCATTATCAACATTTCAAAAAAGTAGATGCAAGAAAACCAGATATAGTAGTTCATGAAATTGTTACACCCAGTGACTACAGCATTTTTTGTACAGAGAAACACAAAGTCATAAAATACCAACATTTGCAGGCAGAAATGAGGGCAAAATGGAAGAAGGATACCCAGATAGTTCCAATAGTAGTAGAAGCAATTGGTCTCAGAAAAAAAGAATTCACAATCATATTTAGATATGTTATTAATACATGCAACTCTGTATGAATTGCAGGAGTGAATTCTGGACACATTGTGGGTGCTGCAAAGAGTACTTTTGGCTAACATAAAAGACTGAAACAATACTAATTTCATAAACGTTAATCATACTTTGACTTTAGAATGAGAAACCCAAAAGACTTGGAGCAATTAAACCAGCAAAGAAGGGAAATCAGAGGAAGGGAAAAATGTGATAATAAGGAAAATAGTATAGCAGGTTAACAGCTTTAGGTATCTAGGAGAGGTGACTGAGTAGAAGAGAAGTCTGAATGATGAGGTTAAAGCTAGAATCAGAGGTGCTACAGTCACTTTGCATAGTGCTGTGGGTAGAGTGCGACGGAAGAATGCTGAAAAGTTAGTCATACAAAACAGTGGTGCAATCAGTACTTCTGTACAGTGCAGAAACTTGCCCAGTGAAGGCAGAGTAGTTGACAAGGCTAGAAGTGATGGAGATGAAGATAGGTGGTAGAATGAACAGTGTGTGACAGATGAAGAAATTACAACATCAGAGCTGAAGCCTAAGTAGCAGTGCAACCAATTGCAGAGAAGGTGAAAAGAGACCATATTACAGGTGCCTACGTATATGTGCAGGAAAGTGAAAGATAATTTGCTGAAGGAGATTTGAGAGAGACAGGAACAAGGCATGAGGAAATGAGAACATCCAGCCAAGAGATGACCTGAGGCAGTCAGGCATCACTGCCAAAGCAGACCACTGAACTGAGACAAATTATGTCAGTTGATGAGATGTCCCAGTGCAGAAAACATGAGAATAAGGGGATTGATGATGATTGTGATAATGATATCACACAGACTTTATCAGCTTCCCAGGACAGGGCTTTCAGTACTGTTTTTCTTTCTGGGGACAGCAGAGACTCTCTTGGTGACAGCTACCTGAGCTAACATTGCAGTGGAATATTGGAGTATCTGTTTTTGAATGGCCAGCTTTTGCAGAGATGTTGATTGGATTTTGATTGTCTGACTTCTTTGGGGGGGGTGACAGCCTTACAGATTTTAAATACTTGGATGCTTGCTCAAAGCAGTCTGAAAGTAGTTTTAAGTGTTAATTCTTTTACGAGTTTTGGTCTTTCAAATCCTACTTTAAGAAACACAAGAGCTTAATGTACAATAGGTAAGGTATCCTCTTCATTCTTTTCAGACAATGTACATTGCACTGCCTGCCCGTCTCAGCATATTTGCACTACTGTGACTGACTTTACTACTAACTCGTTGCATACAGTGAAATTGCTGTCTTTTTAGCTTATTAACTTACTAATTGCACTCCATCTGGTTGTGCCTCTGAAATTAGCACTGCTGTTTTACTCTTCTGTGTTAAATAAGCCCAACTACTGTGTTCAGTGCACAGCATCTCTGACCATAACTTTTAGCTGTGCAGTATTAGTAGTTTAGTGTTAGCACTTAGTGCTTATTCTGTGGTATAAACTAAAACTTCAGTGTTCTCCTACTAGCATCTGTTCTGTGGTGTATGTAAGTGATTCCTGTACAGTACTAGTTCTACGTCTGCAATATACTTCTGCATAATTAGCAATACTTTGTACAATATAGTGCAAATCTATTTTTTTTTCAGTTAAGTACTGACAGGTTATCTACTACATGACAAAACTTCATATTATAACCCTAACTACGTCATCCATACATCCTCAGGGTATACTGAAGTACTGTCCCTCCAATGCCTGAATTTTACAACCTGTCCTATTCCTCCACCCTTTGTCACCATGTCTCAGCAGTCTATTCTGACCCAGTCTGTGGCTAGTTTGATTGCATTATGTGTGCAAAGACACTGTAGCAGAATGCTTACTGATTGTTCACTGCTTCTACTAACTGAGAGTACAAAATGAGAGAGATGTATATTTAAAAAAACATGGAGTCTAATTTCTCACATAAGCCCAATACCAGTAAATGTCATATATCCACAATGCATCTCCAGGCTCATAACTTATGGTAAGACTATAAAGAAAACAATGTTAAATCCTAGAACAACAATGAATTATCCAATCATTCTACAGAACAGATACCTGCTGTCTGTCCACTCACAAATACTGCAAATCTATACCGCTCACCAAGAGTCACTATGAAAACAGGCCTAAGCCCTTATGGTCCACTAAGTCTTCCTCCACACAGGGAATTGTTTTAGTTATAAGTGACTGTATAGCAAGGCATACAGTCTCTACACTCACCAGACTGAACAAGAACAAGGTGGCTATAAGATGCTTGTCTGGTACCAGGACCTGTGATGTCACAAGAGCCCTAAGGTCCCTTAAGCCCGACAAACCAGCAAGCCTTATAATAAAAGGAAAATAATTCTAACTAAAAGTAAGAAGAATAATTCTCAGAATGCTACAGCCCTTGTCACTGAAATAAACAAACAATTCAGGAATTTAATAAAATCCACCAAAGCCAAGTTTGAGTTAAAATAGCTACCCAAGCCAAAGGCAATCACAAGGCATTTTTTAGTTATTTTCTTAATCTCAAAAGCACAGTGAAGCAATGTGCTGAGTTGATTGTGAATGATGTTACCTATACCAAGGCCGAAGAGAGAGTGAACCTACTGGATGATAAATTTAGCTCTAACTTTACCCCTCCCCCCCTCCATTTGTTCCTCAACATATACCTGAAACTGACTTAACCTCCAGCTATCACAAAACATCAAGTCTTAAAAGTGTTATCAACATCTAAAAATATTGCATTGTTGGGCCCTGACAATATCTGTAGATGCATCTCAAATAGCAGGATTTAGCCACACCCCTAACAACACTGTTCAATATCATTGAATTTTTGTATCCATCCTTTGGGAAGTCATCTACCCCAGGGAGCTACCACATTAACAATACACCCCTAAGAGTTGACCCAGTTGTTCCGATTTGGGAACTTATTTGGCATTGATCTAACTTTTGACCAGCATGTGTCTATTGTTGTAAGAAAGTCATTCTATATTGTACAGTTTATAAACCAAGGGATTGTGTCAAGATCTAGGGATGTCACTGTCCTTCTTTACTCAGCCCTTATTAAGCCAATTATTTAATATAATGCCCCCTTTGGCATGTATCTATCCATACACATGTAACAACTGGAACACCCATATAGATATTTTACTAAAAGCATACATAGCCTAAACAACATGTTCTACATGGAATGACTCAAAGCCCTGTCACTATACCCAGTATCTTACTGACTACTAAGCAGTGATAGTTGAAACTGCTGCTCTGAAATGGACTCCTCATCCACATAAGACAAAGTTCATCCCTGTTCATATTCAAGCACAACTTAGAACACTAGATGGGAAATAGAAAATTTACCCAAGGGCTGTCTCCTGTACTACTAATGGATAGAGACAGCTCCTAAATACATTATTCTATGTATAGGGGGAGTCCCCTCAAATTATTTATGGTATGATTCCAGTTATTTTCATTAGGGGTGATATAAAGTATAATTATTGACTATGGGATGTGTAAGGCCAAACTGTATCCAAATGGGACAGGTTATTTCAAGCATAAAAAGGGAAATTGGCTGGTCTTAAAATGACCCACAACAGAAGGAAAATAATAAAAAATTCTAAAAAATCCCCTTCCCCTGCCTTAAGACTGTACTCAAAATTTCCAACAAAGACATAGAAGCACTAATATAAATCTTAAAAGCAAGGTACAAGGTCAAGGTCACTACAGATACAAAAAGAAACTACAAATCTTTCTTGGCATACAAATTCAGTGTTGGCTTTACTTGATGTACTCACATTGTTGTTACCACTATCCCTGAAAATTTCCTCAGAAATCACTTTGGCAGAAGTCTTAGAATTCCTGTCAAGAACTAAAAAAAGAAATCGTTTAATGAGAACCAGACACCAGTCTGAATTCTTATCAGTGTCATGTATGCATTATCTGAGCTTCTACGTAAACTGTTTAATCTCAGTCTATTCATAGGGTTTGTACCTGATGCCTAGAGACTCCTTTATGGACCCAGCTAATTACAGGTCATTCAACCTCACCAGCCTTAAATGCAAAACCATGGAACATATCATAGTAGAACTTATTTAAGTGGACACAGACAACTCAACAAATGTAGGCCACAATCAGTTCAGTTTTATGAAGTGTGGGTCTTGGTCTTGTCTGCTGACCCTAGTAAGTTTTACTGAAAAGTTTACAAAGATTGGGGACAGTGGTCGATCTGTGCACACAGCTTATCTTGGCCTGACCAAGGCATTTGATGTCAACCCCTGTGCTGGTATTATTGAAAAATTAGGTTAACCTCATATAAACCCCTATGTTGTTCATTGGATTGCAAGTTGCCTATGTGAATGTTGCTAACATCCTCTCTGAATGTAAAATTGTAACTAGGAAGGAACCACGGGTACCCGGGCTGGAATCTTTTCTGTTTGGTATTTATTTTGAAAACATCCAGACCAATATTACCTAGCAATGGTAGGTCAAGTGTGATAATGACTGCAAGTTGAGCTTTATGATTCACTCATTCACCAATACTATACTGTTCCAGCAAGAATGGGATTATGCACATACCTGGTGTACTAAAAATAGTCTCAAGGTAAATTCAGAAAACGTGAATCTGGTAGTGTTTGACAAAAAAGCTGTGCATACCTAATCTGTTATAAATAGTACTCCTCTTTAGGCAGACACAGTCATAAAAGACCTGAGTATTTATGTGGACAACTCTTTATCATTCAGTCATCCTGTTTCCACTATAGTCATGAAAGTCTTCCATCTGGTTCATTTAATTTCCAAGGAAATATCTTCAGAATCCAAAGAAGTCATACTACAGCTACTCTCATCTCTTATCAGTCCATCACTGAATAGAATGACCTCTTTGGTATATGCAAATCCAAGCATATTACTCAACTAGAAAGACCCCAATGGTCATTATTTATTTATTTATTTTACATTTGTTTTCAGTGGAGGCCCAGAGAGAAAATCTCCAGAACAATTGCTAATATACTATACATAAGATATTTACATGAGCATTGTGGTTTAGACATACAGTTATAAAATATAGCAGATATATGATTTCATAAGATATTTAAATAAGCATAGTGCTTTAGACATACAATTAAAAGTATAGCAGGTAGTAACATCTGATTGTTGTTCATACAGTATGTTTAGTAGAGATAATCTTGAAGATGCAATGAAGATAAGAGAAGAAAGGAAAAACTAAAAATATTAGCCAGTTTGTCAAAGGAGGAGAATATAGACAAGTTCATATGAGGTGCATTGACATTTTAAGGGAATGCTTTTCAGCTTAGTCTAGGGGAGAGTCAGTGGGTATAGATGGGACAGTGGAGATTAGGCAGCGGTGAGTTGGTAAGTAACATGTGATAATATATTGTGCATCTGTGGGAGTTTTAAAGAAGATGCCGGAAACCAGCTTGTCCACTCAACAGATGTTTAATCCAAAATACACACGAACACAGTGGTTTCAAAGCACAAAGCACATCAAGCACATGTTTAAACCTTCTTGATTATTTTCATTATTGGTTCCAGTACATGCCCATCTTTCATCATTTCCCCCCTTCTAGAATAGTTATTAATATTGCTATTTGCCCTCTATACTTTGGGCTTACATGTGCTTGATGTACTTTGTGCTTTTAAACCACTGTGTTTGTGTGCATTTTGGATTAAACTTCTGTTTAGTGGACCATCTGGTTTCTGGTGCCTTTCTACAGGTTATTAGTAACTTTTGGGCATTTTCAACCACTTTTATATGTTTATTAGTTTTAAGGAAGAGGTTGGATAGCGGGTAGGGGAAAGGTGTTAGAATATGTTAGCCAGATGCTAGGCAGTTGCATGTCCAGGAGTTGTTTAAGTGGGAAATAATCTTTTTTTTGAAGATGGTTTTGTTAGGTTGTACCCTGATTTGTAGTGGTAGGGAGTTCCAAGTCTTGGCCATGTTGCTAGAATACAGGGAGGTTATTAACCAATAAAAAAGCCTTAAATCTGTCAAATATCTTCATATCTTCTAAAGCTAGCTACGAAAACAAAATTGCTGCAGATTCTAAAGACAACCACAAGGCATTCTATAGTTATGTCAAGAATCTACATGGCAATCTCAGATCTGCTCTGAGTTACAGCACAATGGGAATACATATACAGAACCAACTGATATTGCCAACATATTGGCCAACACGTTCAGTGTGGACTTTACCCCCCTTTCACCCCCTAAAGGGCCTATCACAATACCTGAGGAATGCAAAGTCCCTATTATCATAGCTACACAGGTAAAAACCGCACTGTCCAAAGCCAAGAATACAGCTTCCACTAGACCTGATAATATCCATGGCTGTGTTCTACATGAAATACAAAGTGAACTGGCACCACACCTGAGTACCCTGTTCAATCACACCCTAATTTCAGGCTTTGTTCCTTCCAAATGGCACCCTGCTATGGTCATCCCACTCCACAAAGGGGGAACAACTACAGACCCTGGGAACTATTGCCCCATTAGCCTGATGAGTCTGATATGTAAGACTATGGAGTGCATCATCATGGACCTTATAAATAAGGACAGAGGGAATCTCCAGACTCTAGATCCCACTCAGTATGGGTTTTTGAAAGGTAGATCAATCCTGCTCAACCTGAAAGACTTCTTCAAGTCTGTCACCAGAGCTGTGGATGAGGGCAAGGTAGTTCACACTGCCTACCTAGATCTTGTCAAGGCCTTTAACACCATCCCTCACTCAGAAATCATAGATAGATTTATTAAACTAGGCATAAACCTCTATGTCATAAGATTGGTTGCCAACTGGCTCACTGATAGAACCCACACTGTGAAAGTAGTGGAATCCAAATCTGACTACCGACCAGTTACAAGTGGTGTCCCACAGGGATCGGTCCTAGGTCGTCTCCTGTTTGGCATCTACTTCTCTGAACTTCAAGCCAACACAAAGGGACTCTGGCTGACCAAGTTCGCAGATGATTGCAAACTGGGAGCCATTATTGATTCTCCTACTGATGTAGACATTCTACAAAAAGGCCTCACTGACACCAGTGACTGGTGCCAGAACCATGGCCTTAAGCTCAATGCAAAAAAGTGCATTGTCATTCCCCTTTGGGAAGAATTCGGTGCCCATGAACTACCACATAGGCAGTAGTCCACTAAACACTGAAGGTGTGATAAGAGACCTGGGGACACAGGCTGACAGCAACCTCTCCTTTGATAACCACACTGCCACTGTAGTCAAAAAGTTCTTCTATGTGGCACATCTCATTACAAACGGTTTTTCATCCAGGAAGAAAGAGGTCATAATCCCTCTCTACTCATCCCTCATTAGACCTATTATAGAATACAATGCCCTATTTGGTATGTACCTTACTAGACACCTACAACAACTGGAAAGGCCACAAAAATACCTCACTAAAAGGATCTTAGGCCTTAGACACATGCCCTATATGGACAAACTCAAAAAACTCCAGCTATACTCTGTCTCTTATCGCCTACTTAGAGGCGATCTCTGCTTGACCTACAAAGCCATGTCTGACCCGGGGCTGCTAGATATGCTACACCTAAAGAAATCCCAATCCCTCCATGCCACACGCTCCAGGGACCTAAACCTCATTACTACAATAAACAGAACATGCTGGAGGGACAGGTTCCTAACCCAGAGACTTCCCATACTCTGGAACAAACGTCTCATTCACATAAAGCAGAGCACTTCAGTGGCCTTCTTTAAGAGAAATCTTGAAGAGTGAATGGGCAACAGGAAGTTCACCCCAGGGATCACTTCAGTGGCCTTGCTTGACAGGGGCACTGGGAACTAACTCTGGGCGGCATGATGCCAGGGAATGTTCTTGGGCTAGGCTTATATAGGCTCCAGGGCTGTTAGCCTAGTGCACACCTATGACCCTAAATATCCAAATAAATAAACATGGCTTTACTTATACTTTGTAGCATACCATGTTCTCTGAGGTGGCCAATGCCTTGTTATTTATGCCATGAAATACCCGATTCTATTTGATCTCCTACTTTTTCACAAAACCAGTGGTTTTGCCAGCACTAGGGATCTAAGTCTACATCAAAAAGTCAGACAGACTGGAAGGATAACTCTATATATTCCTGGATTATGGAATAAATATTCCTGGATTATGGAATAAGTTACCACTGCAGGTCAAACAGAGTACTAACTTGTCTACCTTTAAGGCAAGTCTTGATGACTGGATGGGTAGACACACATTTTACATCAGGGTTATCATGAATGGCCCAGTTCATTTTGGGAGCAGAGTAGTATTATGTGCTCAAAAAGGGAGACGAAGTTTGTCAACTTAAAGCTATGAACAGGAATCCATCTTATGTCCATTGTGATATCTTGCCTAATATTGTTCCTATTTTGAGGATTGCCCTCCTCCAGTGTTTAACTTGCCAAAAGTATAGGTTAGCTCTGAAAACAGAAACTGTACCGAGGTGAAGTTTATGAGTTAAAATACTTTATTACCTAGTTCGCTAGTCTTCTGTTGCCTAGGTTAAATCGATTTAACCTATAAAAGCACATACTTCAGCTGTCCTACACAATCTGCCTTGTGAGCCCCAAAGCTCTTTTATTGATATATTATCCCTGTCTTAATGCTTCCAATGTGTCAGTTTGCATCTTGATTTTCTCAGTGTGTGTTTGTGATCTCTGACTGCCTGGCAACTGTCACTGTATTTGCATTCATTCAATGTATTTGTACTTTTATGGTTTAGAACCAATCACAGAAGGCCATCATCCAGGTAGACATCCCTTTTCTTCTATTTATTTTTTATCCCCTCCCCGGTGACTGGTATTATGCTCACAAATGTGAGATCCTATAACACCTTCCTCCATGGGCATGTACATTATTCCTGTAAATGTTTGATGAAGACTACCATGTGAACATAGATTTGCAGCACCAAGAACTTTTCCAGAGCCTAGATGTTGCATGTCATGGACATCTCTCTCTAGGAGGCTCTAACATTGTAGCAGGGGGTCCCATCTTTCTCCCTGTAGGATTAGAGGGCTGCTCATTGACCCACTTCATTATATGGTATCTCCAGTGCTCAAGCTACTAACCATTCTTGGTTTATCTAGACTGTAATCAGGATTTCATCCCTCTATGTCATCAGGAGCCGAGCATTATCTGCTTATACCCACTCATTTTCTTAGCATCTATCTCCTGATTAGGCAGTTATATTTTCTACGCAATCAACATTGAGAAAAGTAGTTTACGTTCAAGAGGAAAAAAAGCAGCTATTCAAAGATCCTTGGAAACCTGCAGGAAAAACACACATATCATTTACGCATGAGATTTATAGTCACCTGCTGCCAACACACAAGCACATATACAAACACAGACACACACACACACACACACACACACACACACACACACACACACACACACACACACACACACACACACACACACACACACACACATTCATAATGAAAATGAATTATGATTACTTAAAAATAGCATCTTGCTTGCTTGTATCATAATAGTTTTTCTACAGTGAGTACAAAAACTAAAAGCATAGCTGTGGATATGAGAGAGATCTCAGTATCTAGTTTGGACTAAAATCATTGCAATTCATGCTGTATAGTATATTACCACACATAAAGTACCCTGTATGTAGCATGAATTGTTTAAGAACCTTGTCTGCAGACAGTAATGCTACATTCTAGTACTTGGAACTGTGCTGAATCCATTACAGGGTGCAGTAGGAATAAAATGAATACTTGTTTACATTGTGAAGTGCTGGCTTCTTAGAGTCTTTTAAGGATCTAGAGTGCAATGAACGTAACAAATTTCTGCTTTGTTAAGATGCCATACAGAGTCTTTTCATGACAGTGCAACTAATACACATCATAACTGCTAAAGATAAAGCAAACTTACACCTCACTGAATAAGGCAAATTGTTCTTCATAGAGACCAGCATTATCATAAGTCCATTGTTTTGTGCATGACTCAGCATTCTCAAAAAAGATTCATTCTGTGTAATGCACAGCTTCATGTTATTTCTGCTCTTCATTATAAACTAAATGTGTCATGATATGAAGGGTTTGAAAATCATTATATAATCAGAAGGTTAGAATGATCTTCATTTTCATGCCCGTTTTTCAAAATGTGGACTCAGTATCCACAGAACTTGAAATACTGATACTTGATTTACTTAAGAAATTAGTTATGTTCCTGCATACAGTAGAGCCATCTGTCTACAACTGCTGTGTTTAAAAGTTTGATATACCTTGGACATAATTAATATGGTCATGGTGAAACTCTGATTGGGCTGCAATAGCCCCTTTCCAGCAAAGGCCAGGGAAGGAAGGTTCCATGATTAGTACAAATAAAAATCTATACATAGAGAAGAGTAGTACAAATACAAAATACAATATATAGAAAAATGCAAGTGGTTATTAATGTTACATATGAAACAAAATTTGTTGAAAAGCTAAACAAACTATCTACAAATATAGCTTGAAAACTTGGTGCAGTCAAATAAGCATTCACGTATTAAGTTACTTCAACATAGGGAGGAGTCTTGCACAGTTTTAATATACAAAGTTACAATGGGAATATGCTATCTTATTAGGTTAGTGCAATTTAAAGATGTATATTATTCAGAAAGCAGAACAGACAGAAAAACATAGATTGGTTATGAGACTGAGAGATGGCTTTGGTGATGTTTATGATTGCAGGCTGAAATTCTAAGAACTTGAGATGGAGGGTTTGATGTGTACCAAAAAGAGTTAGTGTGTTCCTCACAGACTATGGCAGTAAAAATACTGGAGATGGAGATTAATCCCTTGGCAGATGTGCAGTGACAGATCCATGAATCCAGCATAAAAGAACTTAGGTTCAGTTGGTGTATTGATCCAGATGCTGGCGATGAAAACTAAGGTAAAAGGAAGCACCAAAACAGTTGTAAGAAAGTTTTGCAAAGGAAAGATACATTTTTGAGGAGTGGAGATTCCTGAAAAGGAATACCATCGATTGTTTAAAGCTCAGTATTTTACAGGTTCATACCCCAGGTAAATGTAGAATTGTATAGGCTACAATTAGCTGAAAGTATTTACAGAAGTTTAGAAATTCAACACAGTTAAGTTGCTTGAAAGAAGTGCACTGGTGAGATCTGTTTTGAGGTTGGTGGTAAATTTATTTTATTATAGTACTATTCAATTTTTTTGAAGCGGGTGGAATATAACTTTGTAAATACAGAGCAACATAGATGAAGCTAGGTAAAAGGTAAATAATAACTGTGGTTTTATGACCATAGGAAGAATTGTCTGGGCATGTAAAAGAAGCCTAGTTTATTTTTTCACTACCACTTCAGTGTGTATGCTAAATTTCAGGTTTTCATTGATGATGAAACCGAGGAGCTTTATGTAAGGAATTATGTGAATGAGGTCCTATTTTAGGAAGACAGGATGAAACAAAGTTTGGATTCAGAGTTGGATTTACATGAAAACAACATGGCCTTAAGGGGGGATTCAGTAATCCTCCGTGTAAGACTAACTAAGTCTTACTCAGAAACGGCCGCCTAAGAGTATGACGTCAGAACGCCATGCATATTCATGAGGGCGCGCTGACTCAACTCTAAGGCTAACACGGACCATGTAGGAGTGCAGGGGGCTTGTCAGAGTGCCAAGCAGTCCAAATATCCCTCCCCTGCAAGTGCCTAAATCTGCAAATGTCAGCAGATATGAGCGGGTCCGCTAAAATGTGTATACCCCCAACACTACACTCCCCCACATTCAAAACCCCTGTATAAATGAAATAAAAGCTAAAACAATTTTTTTTTATTATTCCCGAAATAGCTGCCCGTATTTGCGCATGTGTGCGCGGGTGTGCCCATTGCTTAGCTACAGTAAGCAGTTTAGACATCGAAGAGGATAATAAACTACTAATATGCAAATTAAGCCAAATTGCAATAGTGTAGTGGTAGAGCCTTCGCACAAAGAGGAGGCATTCTCGGTTCGAGTCCCACCACTCCCCTTTCCATTTTCATTAGGATATCTGTGCATAAAAATAATTCCTGACATTTACCTTTTAAATTCTATTAAAATGCATTGAAATGGCCTATGTAGTAGTGAACGATATTTTAAATATATATAAGAAGGTGAAATGGTCATGCATACTAATGAATGCATAAGTAACCTATCTTAAGCAATGCGAAGCACTGCTAAACAACGTTTACCAGTATTAAGCACATTTAAGAATAATTGCCCATAGCTAAGCACTGGTTTAACTAGCGCAACGGCTTTGTGCGTAGCTGCACATCGTGCCAACTAGTGCATACAAAACATGTTTGCGCGGAGCTGCGCACCGCGACAACTAGTGCAACACTGGGCAACGTCAGGCAATGCAGAGCAACATAGAGCAACGTTGAGCCAAGTAGAGCAAAGTCAGCTAAATATAGCCACATCTCCTAGCAGGTCAGGCCAGTATAAAAATAAAAAGCAATGACAGGCTTCGAACCCGGGATACTGTGCATCATAATCAAAGTACAGAACCACTAAGCCATGACAGCTTTTGCTGTTCATGCACTGGCAACATACATATACATATTAATGAAAGTTTACTCAGTGCTAAGCAGGTTTGCACTCAGCTGAGAATTTTCAAAACCAGCCAATCACAAATAAGTGTGGGAAATGAGCTATATTTAAGCCCCATAGGTGGGAATAATCACCATAACTGGTTGTAGCTCCCATCTGCAGTCAGAATGGCTGGTGCTGGAGAGGGCTCTCGTTTTCAAGTGCAACGGTGGGGCATTGAGGAGACAAAACTGATAGTTTGGCTCCTTGTCCATCATCATGATGCAAGACTACTGCAGGGCCAGTTCCAAGGCATGGAGTACAAAGCAGAGGCTTGGAGCTGTCTAGCACATGATCTCACCAGTGCCACAGGCATCCCTCGGACTGGTGAGCAGGTCAGACACCACCATGCAGACCTGAAGAGATGGAAGCAGGACCAACTGAACCAGTGGATACAGGAGGCCCGTGGAAATGACAATGCCCCACTACTGAGTAGGTATCCATGGAATGGAGTATGTAAGAATAGCTATTGTATTCTATATAATGGACAGGTATGTCTCAATATCCCTTCATTTACTTCACAGCTGCAGGTGTCCATGCTGCGAATCAGCAAGCCTATGCAGATAGGCTGCTAAGGCTGCGTCACCAGGCAGGTTAGTAATTATTCTGCATGTATTGTTATATAAAATAAGTGAGAGAGCCAGAAAAAAAGTGTTGTAGCCCAATAATAAAGGCATAAAATGCCCTGAATAATTTCTCTGCATGTACTGTTATATAAAATAAGTGAGAGAGCCTGAAAAAGAGTGTTGTAACCCATTAATAAAGGTAAAATAAGTCCTGAATAATATCTCTGCATGTACTGTTATATAAAATAAGTGAGAGAGCCTGAAAAAGAGTGTTGCAACCCATTCATAAAGGTATAATACATCTTGAATAAGTCTTCTGCATGCACTGTAATATCAAATAAATGAGAGAGCCTCTAGAAAAGTGTGTAATGTAATTAATAAAGGTATAATAACTGGAGTGTGTACGTGTCACTTACTTTGAAATGTTGTTGTACTCTTGCATTATATATATAGTACTGTTGCATTAAGCGCTGTCAACCCACAGTTGGGCAGGCCCATATAAAGTGGATGAAGGGAGTGCCAGTAGCTGTGAAGCATATATACAGCCCTCAACAGTTGGTTAATGGCTGGCATGCATAGGTAAATCTGGCACACGAGTAGCTTGTTAATGTGTTCCCCAGAAATGTGAGTGTGCTGCTAGAAATGTAGGCTGCTGTAGAAATATAACTGATAATGTCACATGAACACATCCAGATATGTAGATATATAAATATAAATAAAACATATAAATACGTAGCAGTAACATCTGCATCTTGGACAGTTAGTATGTCAGATATAGGTCAGGTATATAAAGAACTAGCGAAACCCATTACCCAACTTAATGCACATTGCCTAGTGTAATAATACATGTAGGGAATATACACCTGCAGTCAATAGGAATGTAGTGTAAATTATAAGTACATATAAGATGCTAATGGAGGTATCTTTTTACACCCTACTGTATGTGCATAAACAAAGCAATTCCACACCTCAATGGGTATGTCTAATCTCAAAACATTTGTTGGGACATATGTCCTACCATTCTATAAATATCTGCATTTACTTTGATGCATGTGCCCTGTTCAAACACCACAATTTTGGTGGCCTGTTGTGACCAATCAATCCTGCATGCTGTTGGAATGTCCACGTTTGTTCTATATATGCATGTGTTATGCTTGCTGTTCGACTGTTGGAACTCTGGTGTGTTGGGTTAATAGGAATATTACTGCATGCTGTTACAACTAATTTGGAATGCAGTTGGCTGTTACCAACCCATAATGTCATTAAATCCTCCTAAACATAATACGTATGGCAAGGCCGGTCCCAGCGGACCCACCTGTCCCACCTCAGCTGGCGATGGCACCTGGCACCAGCAGGTCCAGTGCCCAGCCTGGGACCTCCTCCTCCTCCATTGGCTCTGTGCCACCTTAGGGTGGAAGCACTGCAGGGGATGGGGCTCCTCCCCCCCTGTGCAAGCGTGGCCGGAGGAGGGCCACCTATCACCCTCCGAATGGTCCGGGCTGTGGTGTGTAGGGAGATTTGGCGTTCAGTCGCTGATCATCTACACCAGCTTGAGGCGAGAGTGGCGTGACTTACAGGTGAGCCTGCCCCACCTACGCAGCCCCCAGCACAGCCACCCTCTGGGCTGTGAAGGTGCTGTGGTGACTGCCCATGGGTTGGGATGTCAGTTCCACTGTTGCCATCTGTGGGCTCATGGGCTTGCGATTTCCAGACATCCTTCCCCATCAATGATGTTCACCCCCCCATGTGTCATATTCCGCCCCTGTATGCATCTTGTTTGTCTTGTTTGTTTACCTCCCCAACCTACCTCCCCAAATATACCTACTTCCCCTACCCCACATTCCAGTCTTACCTGTAAAAAAATAAAAAAATGGGCAATCTGCTCCCCAAAAAAAAAATACGCCCCATACATAGCTGCCCATTTTGCACAAATGTCTGCTGGACACAGAAATTGTAATTTAATTGGCAGTACAACATACTTTGTTGTCCCCACCTCTCTCTCAGGGGTGGAAGGTTTCACATTTCCCTCCAAATTACTAGTAGATGCACAGCTGTTGCTGTTAAAGAAATGGGCAGCTATGGACCTTCCCTACACCTGTCCTGCACATCCCAAGCTGTTTTCCCTACTGTCTTCCCCTCTTTGTACCCCTTTTTCACCACTTTCCTATCACCCCATTTTCTTTTCTTTCAAAGAAATTAGCACGGGGGTTAGCGGGAGTAAGCACTTTTAAGCAGTAGATAGCGGGCTTGCATGAGTGTGCGCATGTGTGCGCTTAGCTAAGTATTGCTGTCACGCAAACCTGCGCAAACCCGCTTACAACTGCTTAAAAGTGCCTTAGTCACCCTGCATATGAGGGCCCTTGTAATGCTCAGCAGCAAAATAAAACACCACTGTCAGTCTCGAACCCCGGACCTTGGACACACTAGACTGCATGAAGTACCACTAGGCCACAGTAGATATACAGCAGGTTGTTGTTGAAATATATATATCATGCATCAGAATGTGTGAATGTCAAGGAAAGATAGGAATGCCATAACACAAAACCTGTTCTCTGGAACTTTGCCAGCAGCTGTTGTGGAATTGCATTACATGACTGTGATAACAGAACCACACATTCTAGCAGTGAATAATTTTACTGCAGCAGTCTACAACCCCCACAAAGTATCACACCCAAATGTACAAATTACCACTGTGTTTAAGGTACAGCAAGGATGTAGGTAGGCATACTCAGTACTGGAATTGTCCATGAGCATCCTGTGATAAAGTCAACAAAATAAAAAGCACAAACTGCGCAGAAGTGAGTACAGTAATATCCACAGTATAGCAGTTCCCAAATAGTTCATGTGCCAAATGAAAACATCTCAATAACTACGTATGTATGGCAGCTAATTGTATAAGTAGAAAAGAAACTAAATACTCCCATGTAGCTTGTGTTAGCATTTGTAGGGGTGAGTACAATTCTACACTGTCAACTGTGTACTGGAAGTGGCAACATTCAGGTCTGAGTACAACATTCAAATCACTGGCTACACCCCTAGCTTCATATATAAGAAGTATACCAACCTTTGGACTTACACTACGGTGTCCACAGCAAACAAGCATGGGCCCCACTTTGGAAAGCTGAAAGGTCTACGCCTACCTGACCTAGCAATTTATAGCATTGGGTTGCTATGACAGTGAGTACTGCAATTACCACACAGCAGGCTGCATGCAATTACCAAATGGTGGCCACCAATTGGTGCAGAGGCCATCACATGCACATGTGCAGATACCTCTAAAAGCAGGCTGTACTTGCTGTCCACACATGCAATCATTTCATTGCAGCCACGGAGAGAGAGATAGAGTGAGAGCAAGCAAGCAAGAAAGAGAGACACAGAGACACGCACAGACAGACAGACAGACAGACAGACACCAGCAACAACAACAGCAACAGCAAAAAAAAAAAAACATCAACATTAAATATATATATATCAATAAAAAATATTATTACTACACACACAGAACATAATAATATAAACCCATACAAAGTAAAGGTATGTAACTGATATGCATTTACTGGCATGTAGTAGATGTTTTTAAAGAGTACTCTACATACTTTGAATCATCCATATGTGGCAGCAGTACGTATCTATGCACAGATGCCCTGCATAACTACTGCCATGGAGAAATCAGTGTGTAGCTGTGTGCAGTGGGATATGACTGTGATATGTAGTTCAGCATTAAATGTCAAACATCTGATCCATGTTATCTGTGTTCTTTACAGTAGAGTGTACAATGGCTGTTTGGGGGAGTAGCACATACAGTTATATAAACAAGGATGTGACAGAGTAACAAATGCATGATAGTCACATTAACGTGTAGCTTAGCATTGGCAACAGCTGTACCAGGCCAATATGCTAATCTAGCATTTGCAGCTATATATACACCCTCTAATATTACTGTGTGCTCACATGTGACACCTGTTCATGTTGCAGCAAGGCCCAACAGGTCAGCCGTGAGGTCCATGGACTTACAACAGTGTGGATCTTGTGTGTGTATGGCACACACATACGGAGAGATCTGTCTGTGTCAGATATATTAGCATCTGTACATCTGCATAGAGCACGGGACATACTGCAAATGTTTGTGAAGGGTGGACATATATATGTTGTTGAAGGTTGTTATGTGCATACTTCTATGTAGGTTGTAGTGTGTGGCAAACAGGACAGCATACAATGCTGGTATATGACATGTGGTGGTTAAACGCTGTGGGTATGAATTGTGAGGTTTGCAGTGTTGCAGCCAGTGAGGCCTGCTAAAGCTACATGTGCTAAGAACACCTTCAATCCATTCCGCACAACACTGTGCAATACTAGTACATAACAGTATACCTCGCAACCTTCACATAATTGATATTCCCATCATAAAAAAGTGGACAGTATATGTGCCTATATCTATATCTATATGTACACCAATGTATGTTTATATTTATGTGTGTGTGTGTGTGTGTGTGTGTGTGTGTGTGTGTGTGTGTGTGTGTGTGTGTATATATATATATATATATATATAGAGAGAGAGAGAGAGAGAGAGAGAGAGAGAGACAGGGTCATATTTACTGTGACAGATGCCTGGTGACAAAGCCATGGACTCAAGTTTAATGTTGAAACTGCATTGGCATCCCTTCTGGCAAAAACTCTGTACTTATGAGCTACCACATATGTGGTAGTCTACTCAACACCAAAAGTGTGATAAGAGATCATGGGACACAGGTGGACAGTAGTCTCCCCTTTGATAATCACAGTGACACACTAGTCATGTAATCTGTCTACCTGCCACATCTCATCACAAAAGGTGTGTCATCCAGGGAAATATAGGTCAGTGTTCCCCTCTACTCATCACACATAAAGCCCATTATAGAGTATAATTCCCCATATGGTATGTACCTCACAAGACATCCACAGCAACTGGAAACAACAAAGACATACCTCACAAAGAGTAATACCAGCCTCAAACAGATGCCCTACGGAGACCATCTCACAAACCCACAACTACACTGTGTCACATACCACCTACCCAGAGGTGAACTCTGCCTAACATACTAAGCTATGTAAAAACCAGAGCTGTTGGACATGCTGCACGTAAACAGATCACAATCTCTATGAGCTACATGCTCTAGGGACCCAAACCTTTTGACCACAATAAACAGCACATGCTGGAGGGATAGATTCCCATCTCAGAGACATCCCATACTCTGGAACAAACCAACTACCCATAGCAAACAAAGCTCCTAATTAGCAGTCGTCATAAATAATCATGAAGATTGTATGGGAGAGAGTGAATACACCCAGGCAATCACCTCTGTGTCTCTGCTTGACAGGGCCACGTGAAATGCAATGACCTGTGTGTCAAAGGCCAGGGTAGTGTATGGCTAGGCGTCTATAGTCCCTAGGGCCAATAGCCTCTTACCTACCTATGAAGTGATACACACCCACATGTACTTGTTGCAATAATTGCTATGTGAGTTTGAATGAGTGTGATGGTGAATGTGTTGGTGAATGTGTCAGAGTTTGCTTTATGTGTGATAGCTTAGTGGGAAACTGTTTCTGTCATGGTATTATGTGTCCTAGCTGTGATCCCAGCAAAGGATGTGCATACAATTGCTAGGCTGAAAAAGCAGTATGCCATACTTTCTGACGTAGTCCCTTGTTGTCGACTGGGGTGCCCATTGTAGGCTAAAGCAGTACATGCATGCTTATTGAGTGTTACTGCTGGCGAATCCAACTCCTGTATGAACTGTAGTACTACCTGAAGCTGTATGCCTAAACAGCACAGTATTGTGTATGTCCACATTTATTGGAACCACTGTTCTGTGTGTTCCCTGTAGTCCTCACAGATTACATACCTCAGGCATATGGTCTCATAACTACTGACACACAGTACTGTAAGGTACACAGGTAAAGGTCACCTGTGTTGCCATACTTATGTGTCTGGTATGTATGTCTGATGTGTGTGCGTGTATGCCTGTACCATGGCCTCGGTCATATGTGTGTTACAGGATATAACTGTGTATCTAGCAACATGTATAGTGTAGTACAGCAGTATGCCACCTATATTCACAAATGTGCACATATACTAGGCAGGGGTCTGCCATCAACGACTAGTGTGGTATACTGGTGATACTGTCACTGGACTTTACAATCATTGCAATGGATTACACTTTTCATGATGCATTAGCATGATCTATACCTCCTGTGTCTAGGTTGTGCATTGTGTTGCATACAGTGTGCCATGTACTGTTGTATAGTATTACATACTGTTGTAAGTTTGTTGCTGTGCAAAACATGGTTTGATATATAGAGTGTGCCAGGCACTGTCAGGCAGTTGTGGGTTGAGTACTGACATGTGATATTGAAAGTGTGTATCTTCTGACAGCCAATAGGTTGCTATATATGGCAGTTAATTGATATCTGTACTTTAGAAATATATGTGCCTCATGACTTGCTTACACATATTGTTTCATTGTCTTCCAGGGTTATATCCCACCATCGTAATCCCATCTATAGCACGGTGGAGAAAGAGGTTATAACATCCAGCCTGGTGCACCAGTATGCCCTGCTGTTCTCTAGAACCAGCCAGGACCAGCATGAGCGGACTGCACTATGGCAAGAGCTTGTCCATCAGATAAATGACATAGGCATGCATAACCGGACATATGAGCAGGTACGCTACCACTGCAGTGATTTAATTAGACATGTCCGGCAGCGTGCGTCTGATATCCACAGACAGCAGCTTGCCACAGGTGGGGGGGTAGCCATCCATCCGCAGAGTGGAGGAGCTGCTCCTGAACCAGGTGGCTCCTAGCCAACAACAACCCCAACAACTAACGTGTATCATTATGGAGGCCGGAGTCACCCAGCAAGCTGACATGGAGCATGCAGGTAACATGGCATAGTTGTAGACTACTGTTACCTCTATTGTTAGAGCATGTTTATGTGAGATGTGTACGGTGTAGTTAGATGATGTGGTGCCTAGTGTTGTGCAATGGTAATAATTAGGAATACAATCTGTAGGCCTGTGACTGTCAACCGTTGTACTACTGTATGATTACAAACACACAGTAGCAATGCCACAGTTATTGCCACTGACAAAGTGTCTCATGTCCTTGTAGGTCCCTCTGGTGTGACAGCAAGGCAGCTGACCCATGCTGGTGAGTGTGTTCTACCTTTAATACTGCTAATTAAATGTGCATGTCATAGGTGAAGTGTAGGCCATGTACATGTAACACACATACGCATAATGCATGCTGTGCATGTTTGCTGTGAGACTATGCACATCCCAGTCACGTGGGTAGCTGCCTAAAACACATACAATACACAGAGCATTCCACACAATTGTGGCAACACTGATGTGGACATTGGAAAGGCAGAGTCAATACACATGCACACAACATACACAACATTGTCATACGCAGTACACGTTAACATGCTACACATGGCATATTCAGACACCCGCTGTAAGGTCACACTACAGTATCCCACACTTCATCCACACAGCACACATAATATACCTGAGGGGTAGATGCCTCACATGTGGCTGTGCGACACTCTTTGACACATTACACATTCATGGTAGGCAATGCCTCCTATTGTGCACCTTACAAACCCATGTAACAACTGGCTGTGAAATGGTGAATGTAGCCATGGTACTGCAGTTTTGGTACAGCATGATATGTGCCAGTCTGGCACACATTAGTACCCTTGAGTGACCACATGATGCTGCATGATGATGGCTCATGGTAGTACACCCCATCCAGTTACAGTGACTACAGTACTACACATAGCATTACCTGATATGCACCTCAGTGTTGTGTGTGTGCAAACATAGGCACCTATACACAATATGCATAGCAAACACCATTTGTACAAGGTGACACATATATGTCTTGTTATGCTATTGAGTGTATAGGTCACATGACACACACTGTGTCTGTGTGATGTTTAATGTTGCAGTTGTGTTGTAGCATGCCATGTCATGTCTAGCACTGGCATGTCCACAATATGTCCTACACTCACCCTAACCACTGTACAATGGCCATGTTGAGCAATGATATTCCATCAGGTAAACATGCACCACTCATCCTGTGTGTATACATAGCATGCATGTGCTAATCCTGTGTCCACAATTATTTGCTGAAGACACAGATGCTCTAATCAGAAATGGATATCTATGTGACACACAGATACACACCCAGCCATGGTATGTATACCTGTGAGAGATGGTGCACAGGACATTGCAGAGCTTATAATACTTGCACAGCACTGTCGTGTCCATGTACACAGTGCATTCCAGGGTGAGGCCAGTCACTGAACAACAACACACATGCATCAAAGACATGTATAGTGTTATTGGCAAGGGCTGTCAACACCTGCACTGCATGCTGTTGGGAAACACATGTCCTGCATGCTGACACGTGTGATATAACTATTCGCCTTGTGATAATGTACCCCACCATCACCAGCTATTGAGTATGTTCTGGATTGCTGGTGGTGTGTGTGTGTGTGTGTGTGTGTGTGTGTGTGTGTGTGTGTGTGTGTGTGTGTGTGTTTTAGTGATGAGTGCATTTGTGTGCATGTGTGCATGTGTGCATGTGTTCATGTGTGCCGACATCCTGTACAGTTCATAAAGTGTGTTTCCTGTCTTCCTCTCACAGCTGCTGACTTTGGGTTGGTTCACTGCAGCAGGGAAACTGATGTCACTGAGCAAAACAGTGATATTGATGATAGGTGTGTGGAGGCACAGGCATGTTTGCCAGGGTCTGTCGTTGGGCCACCAATCGACAGTACACAGCTGTCCACCCCATCCATGCATACAGTCATACTGCCAATACATCCATCACCAATGCCCATAGCTGAGGGACAGTGCAAAGTTGGCATTGGCCAGGACAGTGTGGTATCCATGGCACATGCATCCCAACACAGCAGCCATACCCAGATGTCTGGAAAGGTACCACATAGGCAGATGTCCAGGGGTTCTCGTAGGAGCACTGCTGCTCATCATGCCACTGGTAGATGTGCCACAGGTCTAACATTGTCACGTATGTTCCAGGCTGTCATGGAGGCACAGACACGTATGGAACGGTACACCAGACAGGGACTAAGGGCACATAACACCGCCGTCATTGACAGTATCCATGACCTAGCAGGTGCCATCCATCATTACACCGAGGTCACTGATAGACATTGGGGAGAGACATTAGATATCCTCTGCAATGTCATATCCATGAGTCAGGACAGTGCAGAATGGTTGAGTCATCAACGTGGACATATGCCAGCAACATCAGCAGCTGGCAGTCACAGCGGACATCCCTCAAGCCACAGCCGCTCCTGTAGTGCCAGTACCAGCCCCAGCAATATTGGGGGTGGGCTGTCCATAGAACATCCTAGAAGACCATGTGCACGTGGCTCTGGACAGTCCCAGCAGAGACCTGTGTCCAGTGTACATCCTTCCACCTCTGGGGATAGTACCCAGTCTGGCTTAGTACCTGATAGTGTCAGTAGCACCCCTGCCAGGCACAGGTACCGTATCCATGGCCAGAGATGATGATCTCTAAAGCCTCGCAGGTACATTCTGTGGCTGTCCCACAAATACCCGTATATGGCAGCCACATGGTGGAACTGTGTGCATGCAGACACACACACATACTCCAGACACCTAGGGCTAACACATACCCACACACATTACATCAACATTGGTCCATTTCAGTATTCTTGCCCCTCACACACACACACACACACACACACACACACACACACACACACACACACACACAGACACACACACATACATGTCGATTGGATAGCTCACTGTAGGCCTCTGGCAAACCAACAACACACCTTGTGCATATGATGAAACCTGTGCCACCTCCTGTCATCTGTAACATTGATGCAGGAACAGGCTACTATGGTGCTGATGCACAGGGTGTCTTTATAGCAGTATAGCAATGTTAACATGTTGTCAGCACTACAGTGTAATGATATGCTTGAAGGTGTAGCTGAGCAGGCATGATGCATTAATGCTATGATTGTCATTGTAGTGTTGTTTACACCAGTGTTGATTCCAATTGTGTATTGTCCGGCCATGTGCCACTTGGCTGATGTGTGCATTATTGGCAGCATGTGTTAGAGAGTGGACGGTATGTGTGGGATGTGTGTAGCACAGATTTGCAGGTGTACAGCTTGAACATGTTGCAGGTGCACTGTCTGCATGTACGTGCATAGTTTACACATGACCAGGGTGACATGCTCTGTATTACACAGTAACACTCCATAGTTTCTATTGGTAGCCAGTATGCATTGTAATACACACATTTCAGAACCTGACTACACATGTGTGTATGACATGGTTTGACACTGTACGATGGGTGACACTGTTATTATCTGTCATTGTTTTGCATTCTGGTAGTATACATCACTTCCACAGCCTGACCATAACCAATCGTTAGATGATGTCTTGACAACCGACACACAGATGTAGGAAACACAGAAACATTTGGATCCTTCAGGTTCTATACTATGCCCATTACTGACACCACTCCTGTTTGGCATATAGCTCTCTTAGATACAGGCAATCACAGTAGGGATACGTCCGTCCACATCTGGTAATGCATACTGTGGCCTATAATGCATTCTCCAGATGACACACACATCCTCCACAAGGGTATCATACAGACAGATGACTGTTGTCAAACCCATGCTGTAAAGCTATAAGCCAAACTAAGCATAGTCATCCACCTTTACAGAACATATTATCCCCACAGTACCACATAGGTAGTAGCCACCAACATGATGAACAGGTACCGATGTGTACATGCAACCAAGTGTTATGTCATCTCTCCTTTGTTAATCACATTTCCAAAGGTATTTTGAAATCCCTCAGTGGATCACATAAGCAATAAGGGGTCTGCATGCATATCCACAAAGGTTGTTGAACACCTGTTATGAATAGTCATCATTGACAGACTTTGCTGCTTTTGAACGGGTCTGACATATACCTCGGCCATAGACCCTCACACACACACATTCTGATAGGAACCGTAATGACTTTGTGTGACACAGATGACCTAGGCTAGGGATCACTGCAGTGGCTGGGCTTGTCACAAGCATACAGATGTAACCTAAGGTCTGGGAAGCAGCAGCACAGTCTGGCAAAGATGACAGCTGTGTTCTTGGAGAAAGCAGGGTTCCCACACATGCAGTCATTGAGATAACATGTACGTATATGTATTTGCCACACAGCTAGCTCATATGTGCAATGCATACTGATATGTCATACAGTAGTAAAAGCAAAACACACCACACATTGGCCAACAGTGTCACACACATACTCACCAAGTGCAGGATTCAAACCCCTACCTAACTACTTCATGATCCTAGAAGAGTACGCAATAACACAACACGCTATACATATTACTGGGAGCTTTCTTTTCCACAGGTATATTTGTAGGATGGTGAAATCATCAGACTTGACAAAGTTTAGTTTACAGCTTTTGAGGTGTTTTACTACTCTCCTAAAAGGTTGCTCCTTCACAAGGAAGCCACACACAAACACACAGTTGTCCAGTGCAGGATTCAAACTCCCACGTAATTACTTCATGATACTAGAGGAGTACACATTAACAAGACGTGCTATCCATATTACTGGGAGTTATTGTTTCCACAGGTAAATTTGTAGGATGGTGACATCATCAGACTTGACAAAGGTTAGTTTATCGCTTTTGAGGTGTTACTACTCTCCGAAAAGGTTACTCCTTCCCAAGGAGACCACACACAAACACAATTGTCCAGTGTAGGATTCAAACCCCTATCTAACTACTTCATGACACTAGAGAAGTACACATTAACACAATGCGCTATACACATTACTATGAGTTACCTTTTCCACGGGTAGATTTGTAGGATGGTGACATCATCAGACTATATGAAGTGGATTACATTAGGTGACATTAGATGGCCTACATTGAAGGAATGTCTAAACACTTTGGCCATGTGATCATCAAAGGTGAGTTTACTATCTACCTGTGTCCCCAGGGCCATAATGACTTTTTCCATACATGCTGGATTACCTCCTATGTGGTAATTTGTGCGCACTTTGTTTTATCCAAAGGGGATGACTATGCATTCTTTGCCATTCAGCTTGAGGGCATTGTTTTGACACCAGGTATCTGTCTCTGTAAGACACTTCTGGAGGATGTCCATGTCAGCTGTACAGTCAATTATGGACCACAGTTACCATTCATCTGCAAACCTGTTCAGCCATACACCTGCCATGCTTGCCTGTACCTCTAAGCAGTATCTACTGAACAGGTGGGGTCCCAGGACCAAGACCTGGTGATGCCATTTGTGACTGGCTTAGAGTTGGACATGGCACCTGCAACTATGAACATGTGTGTTTGATCTGTGAGCCACTTGGCCACCCATCCTGTGACATAGCTGTTAATGTTCAAGCTGGTACACTTGTCCATGATGACAGAGTGGGGAATGGTGTGGTAAGCCCTTAGTGAGGTCCAGGTGGGCTGTGTGGACTACTTTCACCTCCATCTATGTTCATGGTAACTGTTTTAAATAAGTCAACTAGGTTTGGGAGCCAGGCTCTGCCTTTAACAAGGCGAAGTTGTGTCGAGTCCAGTGTCTGGAGATCTCCAATGTCTCAGTGTATGGGTTCCATGACAATTTGCTCAATAGCTCTGTAGACCCAGCTGAGTAGACATATTGGGCAATGGTTTCTAGGTTCTGTTTTGGCACACCCTTTGTGGAGCTGGATGACTGTTAGTGTATGCCATTCTTTGGGTACATAGCCTGTGGTACGCTTGAGTCTGGACAGTGAATGTAGGTGAGGGTGTAGTTCCTTATGGGCCTAGTGTAAGACGTAGCCTGGGACAACATACAGTCACATTGATGCTATGTTCTTAGCTTTGGTGAGGGTTGTCTTTACCTGCATGTCCATGACGTCTGGGTCTCTGAATCCTAATGTGATGGACACAGGCCCTTTTGGGGGTGATGGGGGGAGTTTACACGGAACTTGTCCCCCTGGATGTGGGTAATGAAAGTTGGTTTGGTGTATGTCATTCCTTTTTTCAATAGCTGACAGCATATTTGGAAGTTGACACCTACATGTCTGGTATAGCTACCGAAGGCTTTGTGGTTGTTATTCTTACATTCCTTGGCTATTTGTCTTTAGAAACCTTCCTTGGATTATTTTATGAGCGATCATTGTTTCTTCCTGATAATGATCAGTGATGCCTTTCCTTTAGTGAAGTTGGATCTATCATGAGTTTGTTTCCTCCTTCTTTTGTCTAGCTTATTTATGGACTACAAACACCTGCTTGTTGTCCTATTTTTGGAGGAGTGCATCTTGGTTTTAGTTGTGATGTCTCATTCCATGCATCCCTGTAGATGCTGATAGGATGCACTTGTAAATGATTTTGCAGATTGCATATCATTATCCTATAGCAAGAGGTCTTCAAAAGTTCCACTTTGGTCTTGGGAAGTGTGCAGTTTGCTTTTGCAAATGTCTTCACAGTGGTTTCATTGACTGGGTGTGGGGGTGGGATGTGGATGTCCAGTGTGATTACTTAATGACCTGATATTACCAGCAAGGGGTTTATCTCTGTTGTGGAACACTGGTACCCCATGTTGGTGATGATCATGTCCAGTATGTTGTCACCTCTAGTGGGCATGCTGACCAGCTGTTCCAGGGTGTTAGAGTTTCTTAACTCTAGGACACATTGGGCAAAGGACGTTGTATACGAGTAATTCACCCACTCAATGTTTGGGTAGTTGTAATCCCCTCATATAATGGTGTTTGATAGGACCTTTATATTTGCCATTGTTCCCAGAATACTGAGTGAAGTTTCTGAGACAAGGTATGTGATCTGTAGCAGGCTACAATCTGATGGGCAGCTTTGCCCAATGTTAGTTGCACTTGCATGGTCTCCAAGACCTCATGCTGTGCCAGTAACCTGAAGATGTGGATATCCATAAGGTAAATGGCTACACCCCTTCCTTTTGTATTTCACTCGTGGTCTTGGGTCCAAAGGTCAGAGTGATTGTGAGTGTTTTACGTGAATCATATCCAACAGCTCTATGTTTGACATAGCTTTGTATGTTAGGCAGTGAACACCTCTGAGTAGGCGATATGCAAGGGAGTACGGATGGAGCATTTTGCAATGGCTTGTGTATGGCATGTATTTCAGGCCACTAATGCTCTTTGTGAGGAATTGCTTCTGGCTTTCCAGTTGTTGTAGTTGTCTTGTGAGGTACATAGCAACAGTGGTGTACTCTTTTATAGTTCTAGTGAGTGGTGAGTAGAGGGGAACAATGTCCTCTTCTATTCTGCATGAGACACATTTTGTGATGAGGTGTACCACATAAGAGGGTTTCCTGACTACTGTGGGACCAATGTGCTTATCACAGTTGTATCCACTGTCCACCTGTGACCCAGGGTCTCTTGTCACACTTACAGTGTGAAGTATACTACCACTTATGTTGTAGTTCTTGGCTACAGTGTTTTTAACAAAGGTGATGATAACGCACCTTTTGGCATTGAGCTACAGCACATGGCTTGGACAACAGCCATCTGTCTCAGTGAGGCCCTTTTGTAGGATGTCCACATCTTTAGTGTTTACAATGATGGCTCCTAATTTGCAGTCCTCTGGAAACTTCAGTAGCCACAGGTCTTCCATGTTAATGTTTACTTCATGGAAGTAGATACTGCACAGCCTGGGAAGTTACCTAGTCCAATGGCTGCTGTGATACTGGCTTTGGAGAGTGTTTTTTACCTGTGCAGCCATGATGACAGCAACTTTGCAGTCTTCCATTATAGACATGTGCTCTTTCATGGGTGAGAGGGGGTAAAGTTAACACTGATCCTATCTGCCAGGATGTTGGCAATATCAGTTGGCTCTGTACATTTAGTGCCATTGAGCTGTAACTCAGAATAGATCTGAGTGTAACCATGACATGGACCTGTCTGTTGGGCAGAGATCTCCTGAGTAGACAATATGCAACAGAGTACAGATTGGGTTACATTTAGTCTTGTTGCATGGGGCAACTATTTGAGGGCAGTAATCCTCTTGTTAAGGTACTTCATTGGTCTTTTTAGCTGCTGAACGTGCCTAGTCAGATTCATCGCAAGTGTGTTGTGGTATTCTCTGACAGGTCTGATGACTGCTGAGTAGTGGCAACCTCCTTTGACCTACATGCACAGACCTTGGCAGTTTGTGTGAACACATAGCAGGATTTTCAGACCACTTTGTGAATGTGTTTCTGGAAGTAGAGATGACTATACACATTTGTCCATAGATCCCTTATTATCACATCCGTATTTAGCCTAAGTGTGTGAGCATGCCCATTATGACCTTTCAGTATCTTCATGCCTGTCATTTGCTTTGTTTCTTTAAGTGTGTGAGCATGCCCAGTATGACCTTTCAGTGTGATGCCGAATGAAATCTACTACATTTGTTGGAGTGTGTGAGCCCGCACAGTATACACATTTATACTATATGTGTATGGTAAATCAAGTTGTATTTTTACAACAGGGCTCACCTTTGTGTCATAGAGCAACAGGGATCATGCTGTGCCTGCAGGGCTTCCATGAGACACTTTGCATAGACTTATCAACATTTCTACATACAGGGGGGACAGCTATTCTTTGTACATTTCTACCCGTGGGCACACCGGATTGTTACTGTGGGTGTACATAGGATCTGGGTTTCACCTGACACTTATACACATTTGCTGTGCCTGCACTGCTATGTACAGGACACCATTACAGTATGTACTGTTGCCTATCATACTGGCTTGAGGCATACTACTGTACTACAGATCTTAGCGTCCAATGTCATGTATATTAGCTTGTGACTTCATAGCCTACACAACCCACATCACAACGACTGGCCTGATGTTCTCTGTTTGCATAGGCGTGTGGGGATGGTTACCCATTTGCCTCTTTAGAAGCATAATACAGCATTGATTTGTATTTGCATTAGTGTACAATTGTCCTGCTGTGTCTGTGGCACTGAAATGCTATCATGGCTTAGTGGTTCAGTACTGTGACTATAGTGCATAGTATCTTGGGTTCAAGGCCTGTCACTGCTTTTAATTTTCATGCTGGCCAGACCAGACGACTTAAGGAACAGTAAAGCAGATATGAGCATGTTTAACTGACTTTGCTCAACTTGCCCTGACCTTGCCCAACATTGCACAAGCAATTTTGTTTACATATACTAGATATTGGTGAAAGCTGCTTAGCACTGCTTTATATTGCTTAAAACATGGCAATCATGCCTCAAGTGGTGCTGCAGGGCTGCCTATGTCAGATGCACATACTACACTGCCTATACATGTTTGGAAACAGGTAGTGTCAAGTTAGGCATCCCTTTTATTTTATGTGCGAGTCAGAGAGAGGCATCATTTCCAGGGTTCCTACTGAGCCAGTATATGTGCTATGTGTTGCCTCTTTGCCAAGGACAAGGCATACTGGGCATGCCTCCTTCTGCCTACTGGGGCAGGCTCAGGTTGTTCCTCCTCTGAGTCACGCTGCCCCATGCTGTTCCTGCTGCAGCTGTTTTCACAGGATCATATTGTGCAGCATGGCACATACCATGACAATTTGGGTACATGTAGTTGGTGAGTACTGCAAGGCTCCACCAGATGTGTCCAGGCACTGGAACCATGACTTGAGCATCCCAAACACATGCTCGATTACATTTCGTGTTTGTGCGTGTGCCTCATTATGGAGTTCTTGTTCAGGTGTGTGTGCATTTCTGATGGGTGTCATCAGCCAAGGCTCCAGTGCATATCCAGCATCCCCCACTAGGTGACCGTCATGGATGTCCACATTGGCAAATGTCTGGTACAGCTGGGACAGATGCCAGATATGGGAATCGTGATAGCTTCCAGGGCAGCCAACACACACATTCAGTATTATGCACCGGGCATCACACACGACCTGGCAGTTGATGGAGTGGAAGCCCTTGTGGTTGACGTAGGCCCTACCCCACTCACCAGCTGGTGCTTTGATGTGTATGTGCGTGCAGTCAATTGCACCCACTACCTCAGGGTATTCCGCTATTTGCTGGAAGAGACACATATTGCTGGCCAATACCTCGCAGGAATTGGGGAAATATACATGATCACCGACATGTGCTGACATGGCATTCAGGAACTGGTGCAGTACCCTTGATGCTGATGCCTGTGAAATCCCCATCATATCACCAGTTGGTCTCTGGAAGGTACCTGTTGCTAGTATTCTTAGGCCAATACATACCTTGGTTTCCACTGGGATGGGTTCCCCTCTGTTGGTTCTGTGTGTGAGGCGTGGCCTGCACAGCTCAACAATTTGCTGCAGGAGCTCTCTGTCCACTCTATAGCACTCCACTATCTCCAGCTCATGTAGCCCCTGGTAGGTTACCCTGGGTCTGTACACTCTTCTCTGTCTCCTCACTGTGGGTTGCTCAGCAGCATTCACAATGGCACCACCCTCAGCATCTTGCACATGTTGCCTTATAACAGCAATGGCAGCCCCTAACATTTTTATGGCTCAGTTTAAGCTTTTTAAGTTTTCACTTCTCTTTGTTGACTGCAGTGTTGCAGTGTTTCTGAGAAAAACATGGGGGAATGTTGTTTGCAGAGTTTTAAGTGCTGGGCTGGGCTGGGCTGGGCTAGTGTACTGCCTGTGTAATTGGCTGATTCTTATTGATTTCACCTGGCAGCTCTGCTAGTTCTCCTTGGTTAACTTTCTACTACTTCTTTTCCTTCCTTTTCCCTTTCTGTTTCCACAGGGGACAGTGCCGTGCAAGCAAGCGCAAACACACGCACACGCGCGCACACAGGCTTACACAAGCTTACACAGGCTTAGACGGGTGCACATTCATGTATACAAGCTTAGATGGCCTTACACAGGCTTACACGAGTGCACACACATGCACACAGGCTTAGACGGGTTTACACGCACGCACACGCGCACACACAGTGTAAGCAGCTTTGCAAGAAACTTTAGTGATAGCCACGGCGTACACCTTCGGTTTCTGGGTTTCAGTTTAGACAACTGTAGACACACCTCTTTTAGTCCGGAGTATCTCACAGCAAACACATGTCACTCTGCTCCAATAAGCTTACAATCTTTTTGATACATACCCCCTCATGATGTCACCCATCTTCTACTCTGTTACTCCCCTTATCCTACTCTTACACTCTAGGGACATGGTTCACATAGCAGGAAAAATTGGGATTCACTATCCTTATCCTCATTTGCATAGGATTGCCTACTAATGCTTGGTTACATCTCTCAGACTGAGCTTCCCCCCTTAGCAACCACTACTCAGTAGCCATGTTGTCTTCAGCCTGCCATTCACTTGCATGGCAGATGAATATTTTGAATTAAATCCATATTTGTGGCTTTTAAATTTTGAGTTTCTGATTTTTAGTGCAACACACATTTGTGCGGCGCTGCGCTACGCTTAAACATTGGAGATCGAGGAAAAAATTTATTTTTTTATTATTTTGCAACACATAAAAATGCCAATGGCCTTATATTTGGCCATTGGCATGCTTCATCAACTGGATGCATCCTTTATTTGGATCTGTCATGGCTCCGTTTTGCTATTTGCAGAACGGTACTCAGTTGCCAACTGAGTACATTTCTGCAAATAACACTACTCTTACTCGGACAGGTTAGTGTTTCCTGGATCGCAAATTTACTTCATTTGCATAGCTTTCAGCAACAAATGAGGTAATTTGCATAAACTAACACTGTCCGTGCAAGAGTTGTTTTAGGAGCTCTCTTACACGCCCCTGCCGGCTTTTCCTGGATCGCTCGACAGACACGTTGGCTGCATGGAGTCTTACTCTACTCTTAGACTCCATGCAAGCCTTCGTGAATCCGGCCCTTAGTCTTTTTGGGATGCAAAATTAGTAAGTTAGATTTCAGTAGAGAAGAAAGTTAGCTGTGTGATTATTTTAGTTCTAACATTGTTTTGGTGGATCAGATACTGGGAGAGTCATCTGAAATCTGGACTAAAATTCAATAACTAGAGACAGAAAGAAATCTGATAATTAATATATTCAATATTATAATTTTGAGAATAGATCCCTGTGAGAATCCAATTGGTATTTTAAAAAAAGTAAAATGTGGATTGTTGTCAGCATACAAGCTGGGCTTTGTTTGTGAGATCAGGTTTGATCCAGTCAAGACCTGGAATAGAGAGACCAAGAAGTGAGTGACTAGCAAGCAGCTTTGAAGACACTATCAAATACATTAGAGAGATCAAGAATGAGTGATAAGACAAGATAGCCATGATTTCTGTGTAATTGTGCAATGGTGAGGAAGGACAGAAGTGCTGAGTGTGTCCTGTGGTAAGGATAACATTCATGCTCCGTGGAGGAGAGGAGGTTATAATTAAGTTGAAATTTCACTAACTGTGAGTGAATACATGAGTATTTTCTGGAGAGCAAAGAGTATTGGCTCTTAGGGCAGCAATGAATGTGAATTTCAGGGTAATAGTGTGAGAGGGAGAAAAAATGTGTAAGTGTTTGAAGAGGAGTAGTTGTGTTAATTAATGTCTCTGGTGTGAAGTTGCTGGGGCACTAGTTAGGTCCCAGATCATGATTACTTTGAAGCTACAGTGGTGTGGTTAGTAAATATAAATCTAGCGCAGGAGTGAGAGGGAACTGGGGTTAGGTAGGGGAGGGAAGTTAGGTTGAGAGAAGTGAGGTAAAGTGGAGCAGGTGTTTCCAAGGTGTGATGGTATTTCACCAGAAATAGTCTGTGAATTGTTAAGATGTGTGTTACTTTCTGCCTAGGGGTAGGACATAAGACATGGTGGAGTGGGAAAAAGAGATGGGAAGGTATAGAGAGGGGTGATTTTCATTCCTTTTCAACTGTTTACAAGGCAGATCCCAAAGGAGTTATTTCTTTTCACTGGTGAGTATGACCTTAAAGAGGTTGAGAGTTAGGTTAAAAGAAGACGGGAGCTACAGAGAAGGAAAAGGATGTAATAAAAAAGAGAGGGATGACTGTATCTAGGGAAGCTGTCTCATAGTGACTAAGGCAGTAAGTGCAGTGAATGTTAATACATTAGGCAGGTTACTTTTCCATAGAACTGTTTACATTGCTTTAGACGGAGTCTCTGAAAAGAGCAACTCTTTGGTCTGCAGTAGTGAGGTAAACAATGATCATCTGCAGCTTCTTGTAAGGGGCATTTTTTTTTCTTTTTGAGCCAAGTTGCCAGTATACTGCTTTGAAAGCAATCTCTTTTATTTATGAATTCTCATTCAGCAAAAAGCAGCTCTTTGGTTTGTGGTGGTGAGGAGAACAATGATTGGCTGCTGTCTCTTACAAGAAACATTTTTTCTTTCTTTTTAGGTCCAAGGTACCAGTATACTGCTTTGGATGGAGTCTCTTTTGTTTAATAACATCTGTTAAGGCAAAGAACATTTTTTTCATTTGTATGATAAGGTGGACAATGATATGGTGCAGCTTGTTCTGAGGAGATTTTTTTTTCCTTTATAGGGCTGAGGTGAGAGTTGACAGTATGTCTGACCTTATGATCATACGTCCGAGTCTAATGGATTTTAATTAGTTGGTCTTCTATAGTGCTGGGAGGTGGAGGTAACTGTGGTTTGATTGTAACAGTTCTCATTGGTGCGTATGCAGGTGTGTGTGTGTGTGTGTGTGTGTGTGTGTGTGTGTGTGTGTGTGTGTGTGTGTGTGTGTGTGTGTGTGTGTGTGTGTGTGTGTGTCTCTGTGTGTGAATGTCTTTATGAATGAAAGTAAAGCATCTTGTATTTATTTATTTATTTATTTATTATTTATTTAACATTTGTTTGCCAGGATAGTCTGAATGGACAACGTGTGTCTGTTTTCAGCAGAGTCCTGTGGAGAAAAGCTCCATAAGTTTTCATTGAGAAGAAAAATTTACAAAAAAGAACATTACAGAGTAGTAGCATACAGATTGTAGACTTTACAGCAGTTAGTATGCAATAAGAGGATATTACCCTTTTGTTTGAAAGTACAAATGTGCAATATATACATTGTGAGTAGATAAGAACTTGGTAGAGCATTGCAAGATATTTCACAACTGAATAAGAGTATACAAAATGTTTAAGTTTCCATATAAACCTTCAAGCAAATATACACGTAAGTTCATCTATATGTTTAGGTTATTGCACACATATGGGGAGGCATTAGTTAGAGTGTGTTGTTTGTGTTGACCAGAACAGATGGGGAGTAGAAATAGTGAGTGGATACCTTGCCATATGAAAATGTAATGCATTTACACATGTTTTAATGGTGTAAGGTGAAGAATACAAAGATGCTGAGGAACATAGCCATGAAGTGTGACATGCTGCCTAGAATGTCATGTGAGGATTCAGTTCAGTGCATGCTCTTTCTTTTGGCAACTTATTAAGTGAACCTTATGTTGGATTTCTAGGTTGCACTTCATAAAATACAGAGTATATAATTTAAGGTTAGTGAGCTTGCTACAGTGATTAGCATATCATGAGTTAGACAAACATCCTGGAGAATTTATGCATAATTTAGACTTTATGGATAACAGATGCATGCTACTATCTTTTTGTGTTATTTACTGATCTCCCTGGCACATGGTGCTGCGGTAGCATTGTCGCCTCACAGTTGGACGTTGCCCATTCGATTCTCAGTTAGGGCATCTTCTGTGTGGCGACATGCATGAATGGGCGTTCCTTCATTGAAGGTTGTGCGTTAGGCCTGGCAAGCCAGCACATAAAACTCTACTGCCAATCATTAGCGGACCGGAGTTCCGCTGTGGCGAACCCTAACTGGGAAAAGCCAAAAGACACAAACTGATCTCCCTGGCACAGCATGGTGGGAGATTAAAGGAATAAATTTGTCGAACTGAAAATATTATTTGTTTTCAAATATTTTCTGTATTTGAGACTACAAAATATGATTACACTGTATACTATTAGAGTACCTGTGCTAACAGTAGGCAACCTGGTTGAAAATTAGAAACTTTTAGAACCAGATATTTAATGTATTTGTCACAGTCCAAGTAAAACCACACAAACACCCATAGACTTTTGACGACCTTTATTGTAACGAATAATAAAATAGTAAATATGTAAACTTTATTGAAACAATCAAATTCAACTCATTGCAACAGATAACATAAATAAACACAAGAGCAGTGTAACCACTCACCCTTGCATAAGCAGCGTCCCCCACTTGCTCATTTATCATCGTAATAACAAGGCAGCATCCCCGCTCACCTTAGCATATCAGCAATCCAATCTATCCACTCAAAGTCTTCCACCATCAAAATTTCACCACCTAAAATTCCAACTATCTTCCTGAGCGGGAGACATAAGAGGGGCAAGCCTGTCCCTTTAATCTGCTCATCAGCCCAAAGGGCTGTTCCCCCTCACACAATACGCCTTTTCACTAAATCCTCCACTATTAAACCCAAATTAAGATTAAATAAACCAAGACCAAATTAGCTGAGATGAACCCCATCCATCCTATACCAAATAGGATCCCTGTTCTCAAACTCCATATGCCGTATAGTATGTATACCCATTTCTTTCAAATATTTCGCCAACGTAAAGTTAACATACTCCCGAGCCATCTCCACCACAGAAAAATGTTTTGCCTCCCTCCAAAACAACCTGGGAATAATCTCAGATCAAAGCAAAATCATAGCTGGATAAAGTCTCCTTAATGCTAAGATATCTTCACAAATGTGATAAACAAACTGCCTTTTCGGAACTTTACCCAAATCATTCCTCCCTAAATGAATGATCAAAACATGCGGTAATCCCCACTGACTCTGCAGCATAGTAAATACCTGCAATATCCGACTCCACATCAACCCTTTAACACTATACCAGATGACCGTCAGTCCAAAATGATTCAAACCCAAGTTTGATCCATTACGTCAAACCTCCGCATGCCTAGCTTCGCAAAAGATGAAAGAATGACCCAAGATGATGATCCTTCTTTCACCTAAAAAAGAAAAAAAAATTAAAAAACTGCCTTCTCGCTAAATTATTTAATATAAGTCAAAAAGGCATTGGAAGACCACTGTCCCACCCTTTTGATAAGTTCAGTTGAACTCCCACCCCCTTAGCTAAATCCAGTGCCCTGCTCATCCTGAAAGAATGGGAAGAAAACTTACCCCCATCTAGACCAACACTACTAAGAGCCCGTCTTATAATCAAATTCAATTGCTCACCCAACGCTCTCACATCTACTGATGTAAAACCCAACCCTTGAACTCTACATCCCTTAACCACACACAGTCTCTTACTCCATACCACAAGACATCCCCAAGTTGACTCAACCCTTTCCAAAACTATCAACATCCCCCTCCCTTCTTGATCCTTTTTCAAAGATCTGAGCCTAATATGCACCACAAAATACAACACCTCCACTCCTTCAATACTCCAAAATCACTAAATATACAAAACTGGAACACAATCACTGTGCGTTTGAAAAGTTCTTTTAATTCTGGTACCTCGGCCTTCACCTTCTCCTGGAATACAATTTACAATATCAAACACCACCCTTTTTATACTGCATTTAATTGAATTATTGGTGCACCATCCCCTTATTCCACAATTAAATTCCCTTCATTATTGAACACAACCAGATGACTAGCATCAGAAAAAACTTTGTAGAAGCATTTTTTTGAACTTCACTCATTTAAATTATTTCTGACTTCATTAAATATATGTAAAAATATATATGAACACATTATATATACATATGTTCATGCATAAATACTTTTGTATAAATAATGCTATTAAATCATCACATTTATGAATATTTTCCTAACCAAATATTACTGCTATTACATAATATATTCTACATGCATTTTTTAAACTGAATTTCTCCAAAAACATCACTTCTAAGAGATATGTGGAAAATTGTTTGAGAAAATGCTTAAACTTCCATATTCATTCCATTTGGAAACAACGTTTTAAAATTAAAAATGAACCTAGATTCCATTTGTAACAATTTTTCACGAAATACAGCCTCATTTCCAAATACATTGGGCCTGCCCAACACACAAAATACAAATCCCTCTGGAATCCCCCTATGTTCTTCACAAAAATGTTTCCCTACCGGACTTTCCATTCTTTTGTGTTTTATATCACCAAGATGTTCAAGAATCCTGAGTTTCACCTTTCTTGTTGTTTGTCCTACATACCATTTCAGTTTCACACATCCACATCCTATGATGTATACTACCCCTGTGGAATTGCAGTCGTAGTATTCTAGGGCCCTATATTTGACATCATCAGTTTTGGTGCCATCCAAACTTTTGACCCGACTACAAATCTTACAATTTTCACATCAGAATGTTCCCTTTCTAATACTCTTTCTAACTGTACTAATATGCACTACCCTGGGCAATATAAGCACATCATCCTACACCAGAGAACCTAATTCAGACACATAAAAAGCCCCACAATACATCCACACACTTACCATACTCTACACCACATAATTCTCCAAACATCCACATACTCTACCTAAGCCCCTTAACAACATTCTTAAGATCTCTTTATTCAAAGGCCATCTCCTATCTGGAACAGGATCTTCAGCTCTACCCCAGCCTTTCAATACCTGCCCCACCATCCATGAACTAGTCCAGTCCTCCAATCTAGCCAACTTAGCAAATGCCCTAATAGCTGCCAAGGCCACCCTCACCGTTCAGACTGCCTTACCCTGCTTCCTCAACCTGGTTAAATAACACAACAACAAACTCTCCAACCACTCACACTCTTCTTCCGATAACTGCCTCATAAAACTGTCAAAATCACACAATGCCCTACTGTATGCTCTCTTTGTAGCTACCACCCATGACTGTTGCACCAACTTGCCAGTTACTACTGGCCAATCTCCCAAATCTCTTCTGGAATGACTGAGGGATGCCATGCTGCTGCTGGTGCCACCTGCTGAAATCTGCAAATCTGAAAACAAGACAAACTGTCAACTATCTCATTCTTAACCCAAGGCACATGCAACCCTGTAAATGAAATGTTAATCAACAAGCTTTGCAGTGCAAGTTTACAAAGAGCCATTAACAAATGAGGGGATTTAGCTGTCTTAGCCTGCAACACTCTTACCACCGCAATATTGTCTGAATTAAAAACCACCCTCTTACCCCTCAAACAATCCTGACACACCACAGAAGCCGGCCAAATTGGCATCATCTCCAAAAATGCAACATCCCGTTTCCAATCTTCAGACCAATGAGCAGACCATGGCACCAAGAACCATGCTAAACCTCCAACTGCATCTATAAACAAATGCAAATCCCCTTGGGCTACCAATCCAACTGCCAAAATGAAATCCCATTGTACTGATGGAAAAACTTAGTCCACAACTCTAAATCCTCCCTAATTAACTTACTGACCCTTACTCTGTGGTGCTTACTCTTGCCTCTCTTCCCTCCTTTCAAAAGAAATGTCACAGACTGGCAAAACGTATGTCCCGGGTGCATCGCCCTGCAAGCAAAGTTCATCAGGCCCAACAATTCCATCTCAACCCTCACACGAACCTTACTCTTGGACTGTACCTAGGCGACTTTCTCTTGAAGCTGAACCACATTGTCAAACAAAACAAACTACGTCCTGCATCCACTGTCAAACCCAAAAAATCCAACAACTTTGCAAGGCCTTCCAATTTATGTTTAACCAGCGGTACTCCCAAGGCCTCACACATCCTCACAGACTCCTGCATTGCCACCTGAGCACCTTTTCTTTCTTCACCCATGAACAAGAAATCATCTAGATAGTGAACTGCTTGCTGCTCATCTACCCTACATTGACAGATCCAATGCAGTGTGGTATTCAACTTTTCAAAAGTAGAATACGACACTGCACACCCCATGGACGTGGCATTGTCAAAATAAAAACTATCACCCACCATCATACCCAAGAATGGCCAGTCATCCTCCTGCAACAAGTGAAATGCTGACTCAATATCTACTTTAACCACCCAAGAATCCTCAAAACTCCTAATGATGCGGACCGCATCATCCAAAGACACATGCATCACTTTAACTTCCCCCGGGAATAAAATCATTAACCGACTTGCCTTCAGGGTATGACAGATGATGAATAAAGCGAAACTCCCCCTGCTTTTTCTTAGGAACCAACCCTAGCAGTGACACTTTAAATTCAGAAAAGGGTGGGCAATCAAATGGGCCCAATAATCTCCCCGGCTGACACTCCTTCTCAATCAACGTTTGCAAAACATCCTCCCTCCCTCTCACAGACCTCAAATTTTTTCCCAGCTTACTGTCCCCACCAAAGTAGACTTAATCGAAAAAACCCTTGAAAAAACTGCAATTAATTCCCCAGTCACAGCAAGCAGCAGATAATCTGCCAGCAATTCCTTCAAAACCTGAACCTTAATAGGTGAATGGGTCCCCTAGTCATCCCCAACCTCCACGAAAGGACCCCCCCCTTTGGCCCCAAAAATTAGCCCACTTGTCTACTCCTGGCAGTGCTATGTAAGGGCCACCCACCCCCTTGGGGCCATAAAATAAGATGACTGACCACCACTTCTGCCACATTGTTTAGCTGCATGTGCCCCCAGACAGTTAGAGCAAGCATGAGAAAATCTGCAACCTACCCATGAACACCTCCCTGTGTTAAAGGCCCAACATACCCCTGCATCCCCTTCCACTGGCTGAGTCCCCCTGTTACCTAATCCAAGAGAGTCCATCATGGTAGAAAGCCAAATAACCGGATGTCTGACTTCCCAACACATGGATATCTTCACAAATGTGATAAAAAATACTGCCTTTTCGGAACTTTACCCAAATCATTCCTCCCTAAATGAATGATCAAAACATGCGGCAATCCCCACTGACTCTGCAGCATTGTAAATACCTGCAATATCCGACTCCACATCAACCCTTTAACACTATACCAGATGACCGTCAGTCCAAAATTATCCAAACCCAAGTTTGATCCATTACGTCAAACCTCCGCATGCCTAGCTTCGCAAAAGATGAAAGAATGACCCAAGATGATGATCCTTCTTTCACCTAAAAAAGAAAAAAAAATTAAAAAACTGCCTTCTCGCTAAATTACTTAATATAAGTCAAAAAGGCATTGGAAGACCACTGTCCCACCCTTTTGATAAGTTCAGTTGAACTCCCACCCCCTTAGCTAAATCCAGTGCCCTGCTCATCCTGAAAGAATGGGAAGAAAACTTACCCCCATCTAGACCAACACTACTAAGAGCCCGTCTTATAATCAAATTCAATTGCTCACCCAATGCTCTCACATCTACTGATGTAAAACCCAACCCTTGAACTCTACATCCCTTAACCACACACAGTCTCTTACTCCATACCACAAGACATCCCCAAGTTGACTCAACCCTTTCCAAAACTATCAACGTCCCCCTCCCTTCTTGATCCTTTTTCAAAGATCTGAGCCTAATATGCACCACAAAATACAACACCTCCACTCCTTCAATACTCCAAAATCACTAAATATACAAAACTGGAACACAATCACTGTGCGTTTGAAAAGTTCTTTTAATTCTGGTACCTCGGCCTTCACCTTCTCCTGGAATACAATTTACAATATCAAACACCACCCTTTTTATACTGCATTTAATTGAATTATTGGTGCACCATCCCCTTATTCCACAATTAAATTCCCTTCATTATTGAACACAACCAGATGACTAGCATCAGAAAAAACTTTGTAGAAGCATTTTTTTGAACTTCACTCATTTAAATTATTTCTGACTTCATTAAATATATGTAAGAATATATATGAACACATTATATATACATATGTTCATGCATAAATACTTTTGTATAAATAATGCTATTAAATCATCACATTTATGAATATTTTCCTAACCAAATATTACTGCTATTACATAATATATTCTACATGCATTTTTTTAAAATGAATTTTTCCAAAACATCACTTCTAAGAGATATGTGGAAAATTGTTTGAGAAAATGCTTAAACTTCCATATTCATTCCATTTGGAAACAACGTTTTAAAATTAAAAATGAACCTAGATTCCATTTGTAACAATTTTTCATGAAATACAGCCTCATTTCCAAATACATTGGGCCTGCCCAACACACAAAATACAAATCCCTCTGGAATCCCCCTATGTTCTTCACAAAAATGTTTCCCTACCGGACTTTCCATTCTTTTGTGTTTTATATCACCAAGATGTTCAAGAATCCTGAGTTTCACCTTTCTTGTTGTTTGTCCTACATACCATTTCGGTTTCACACATCCACATCCTATGATGTATACTACCCCTGTGGAATTGCAGTCGTAGTATTCTAGGGCCCTATATTTGACATCATTAATTTTGGTGCCATCCAAACTTTTGACCCGACTACAAATCTTACAATTTCCACATCTGAATGTTCCCTTTCTAATACTCTTTCTAACTGTACTAATATGCACCACCCTGGGCAATATAAGCACATCATCCCACACCAGAGAACCTAATTCAGACACATAAAAAGCCCCATAATACATCCACACACTTACCATACTCTACACCACATAATTCTCCAAACATCCACATACTCTACCTAAGCCCCTTAACAACATTCTTAAAATCTCTTTATTCAAAGGCCATCTCCTATCTGGAACAGGATCTTCAGCTCTACCCCAGCCTTTCAATACCTGCCCCACCATCCATGAACTAGTCCAGTCCTCCAATCTAGCCAACTTAGCAAATGCCCTAATAGCTGCCAAGGCCACCCTCACCATTCAGACTGCCTTACCCTGCTTCCTCAACCTGGTTAAATAACACAACAACAAACTCTCCAACCATTCACACTCTTCTTCCGATAACTGCCTCATAAAACTGTCAAAATCACACAATGCCCTACCGTATGCTCTCTTTGTAGCTACCACCCATGACTGTTGCACCAACCTGCCAGTTACTACTGGCCAATCTCCCAAATCTCATCTGGAATGACTGAGGGATGCAATGCTGCTGCTGGTGCCACCTGCTGAAATCTGCAAATCTGAAAACAAGACAAACTGTCAACTATCTCATTCTTAACCCAAGGCACATGCAACCCTGTAAATGAAATGTTAATCAACAAGCTTTGCAGTGCAAGTTTACAAAGAGCCATTAACAAATGAGGGGATTTAGCTGTCTTAGCCTGCAACACTCTTACCACCGCAATATTGTCTGAATTAAAAACCACCCTCTTACCCCTCAAACAATCCTGACACACCACAGAAGCCGGCCAAATTGGCATCATCTCCAAAAATGCAACATCCCGTTTCCAATCTTCAGACCAATGAGCAGACCATGGCACCAAGAACCATGCTAAACCTCCAACTGCATCTATAAACAAATGCAAATCCCCTTGGGCTACCAATCCAACTGCCAAAATGAAATCCCATTGTACTGATGGAAAAACTTAGTCCACAACTCTAAATCCTCCCTAATTAACTTACTGACCCTTACTCTGTGGTGCTTACTCTTGCCTCTCTTCCCTCCTTTCAAAAGAAATATCAGAGACCGGCAAAACGTATGTCCCGGGTGCATCGCCCTGCAAGCAAAGTTCATCAGGCCCAACAATTCCATCTCAACCCTCACACAAACCTTACTCTTGGACTGTACCTAGGCGACTTTCTCTTGAAGCTGAACCACATTGTCAAACAAAACAAACTACGTCCTGCATCCACTGTCAAACCCAAAAAATCCAACAACTTTGCAAGGCCTTCCAATTTATGTTTAACCAGCGGTACTCCCAAGGCCTCACACATCCCCACAGACTCCTGCATTGCCACCTGAGCACCTTTTCTTTCTTCACCCATGAACAAGAAATCATCTAGATAGTGAACTGCTTGCTGCTCATCTACCCTACATTGACAGATCCAATGCAGTGTGGTATTCAACTTTTCAAAGTAGAATACGACACTGCACACCCATGGACGTGGCATTGTCAAAATAAAAACTATCACCCACCATCATACCCAAGAATGGCCAGTCATCCTCCTGCAACAAGTGAAATGCTGACTCAATATCTACTTTAACCACCCAAGAATCCTCAAAACTCCTAATGATGCGGACCGCATCATCCAAAGACACATGCATCACTTTAACTTCCCCCGGGAATAAAATCATTAACCGACTTGCCTTCAGGGTATGACAGATGATGAATAAAGCGAAACTCCCCCTGCTTTTTCTTAGGAACCAACCCTAGCAGTGACACTTTAAATTCAGAAAAGGGTGGGCAATCAAATGGGCCCAATAATCTCCCCGGCTGACACTCCTTCTCAATCAACGTTTGCAAAACATCCTCCCTCCCTCTCACAGACCTCAAATTTTTTCCCAGCTTACTGTCCCCACCAAAGTAGACTTAATCGAAAAAACCCTTGAAAAAACTGCAATTAATTCCCCAGTCACAGCAAGCAGCAGATAATATGCCAGCAATTCCTTCAAAACCTGAACCTTAATAGGTGAATGGGTCCCCTAGTCATCCCCTACCTCCACGAAAGGACCCCCCCCTTTGGCCCCAAAAATGAGCCCACTTGTCTACTCCTGGCAGTGCTATGTAAGGGCCACCCACCCCCTTGGGGCCATAAAATAAGATGACTGACCACCACTTCTGCCACATTGTTTAGCTGCATGTGCCCCCAGACAGTTAGAGCAAGCATGAGAAAATCTGCAACCTACCCATGAACACCTCCCTGCGTTAAAGGCCCAACATACCCCTGCATCCCCTTCCACTGGCTGAGTCCCCCTGTTACCTAATCCAAGAGAGTCCATCATGGTAGAAAGCCAAATAACCGGATGTCTGACTTCCCAACACATGGATTTGTCAACCGCCTTTTGTTTAAGAAACTTCTGATCGTACCAAGACCATCTGTTACTTGGCCATAACCTCTGTGCCTCCTGTATAGTCAAAAAATAGGCCAAAAGCGGAAGGGTCAGTGAAGTATCCTTCAACAAACACACTGCCATGCAGTATATAAATCCCAAAACCCAATTATACCATGTCCTCAGCTGGAACCTACCCACCCGCTTGGACCTATAGCTGCCAAAGCTGCCAGCAGGTCATTCTCATTAGCCGACTCCGCTTCCATCAAGCACTGTACCCCATCTGCATCCACCAACTCGAAAATATCAAAAATATCAATAAACTCCTTTTTCCAAATCTTCTCCTTCACAAGCAGCGATATGTCTGGGGTCAATAGAATTGGTGCTCCCTCCTGCCATAATGCCTGTGTCGCCAACCAATCCCCTGGCTGCGACCCAAACTCTGACCCTACCTCAGCCACCCCTGGCCCAAAATCTTCCTCTAACAATGAAAGGGTATCATCAAGACCCAAATCACAATCAGCTAGAGCCTCCAAACCCCCTACCCAATGAAGTGCCTTGTACATCCCCACTCAACCCTGAATCATTCCCCAAAACTGCGCCTCCAGCCTCTAACCCCCAAGCCTGATGAGTTATTACCTGTCAAAGATGAAGGGGCTGCCACCGGCATCTCCACCTCCTTTGTTCTCTCTCCTGTTGCCATCTGGAAAACTCTCTTAGCTCTCAATGTCCAAGTTCCATTCCCCATTTGCCACTTCCTACCAGAATTCGGACCTTGTGTATTGGCTGTCGGAACATCATTTGGGATCTCTCTAAACAGATCTTTTGCTTGTGCCACAATACTGGCCCACTTCTGTCTCAATGTTTCTGCCATGATCACCACTCGCCCAAAAGAAAAGAAAGAAAAAGGTCAGTGCAGGGGACACTCCCACACACACACACACACACACAAAAATTAACTACATGCCCAGCCAACTCCGCCTATCTAATCATATCTGCTACATGACCAAAAAAAACACATAAACCCTATATACTGCTCTCAGACAAGCTACCTGTAAACCTTAACTTAGAGAAAGAAGTCAACAAAACATATGGCCATTTTTTATTTATTTATTTATTTATTTTTATATATACATAGCTTAAAACAGCTCTCTACTAAACTTAGAATAATCACCCTGCCAAGGCTCAACCCAAGGCCATAACAACCCTGGTTAGAGCCATAAGTCACTAACACATACCTCCTAACTGCCTATCCACCCATAGCTAAATCCCTACCCTAAATAGCCTTCCACCTGACCAGCAGATTACAGATGACCCCTACAATCCCACGACCACTCGGCCAGCCACTCCCCTATCCTTATCATACCTCTCAACTGTACAGATTTTCAAGAATGTCCAGATTTTTGCATCCTATTTTTTAGTGTGTTTCTCCTAAATTCTGTTCCCTTCTGGCAACTAGCTGAGGATTGAAGTCATTAATTAATGACAAACATTTGAGTTTAAGATTCCACATCCATCAGAAAACTCATGCTAATGCAAAACCCATTATTCTATCAACCTTTTAAGTTTAGGTTTATAGGTAGGTACTAGGCTATCTGCCCGAAAGCATTTATAAGCCTAGCCGTAATTGTGCTGGCTTTCGTCACCCCCTTAAATTAGTTTGTCAGACTGCAAATTTTCCCTTAGAACTACCTTCCTCGAGCTGTACCGCTGATCTAACCAGCATATCCTATAACTGAAAAGTTCATCTCTACTTGATTCCCAAGTAGACTATTCTCTATCTGTAAAGCCTAGCACTTACTCCTACAGTACTTGCACCTTGATAAAGCACTCTTATTATAGATAGTACCCCACCAGCCTAAAACCCACTTCCCCCAGAGTCCTTTGAAAGTCTCTTTATCTACTACTTCTAGTATGTCGAGGGATCAGTTGCTAGTGTCCTCTCCAGCTCAACTGGTGAACCTGGGAATATTGAGGCAATGTTACAATTGCCTCATGTACACAGACAATCCTCTCCTTCTTCCACAAAACACAAATACATGCGAGAGATGCAACAATACGGCCAAACTGGAGGCTGAGCTCTCTCAACATAGGACTGGCAAGACCAGACAGGAGGAGAAGGTAACCACACACAATACATACCCAGTCACACATCTTACCATCACAACTTCAAATCATACACATACTCACACAAAGACATACTCGGAGGCTCTGATCAAAAATTTACCAAAACAGCAGAGGCCACCAAAGCAGACACCCAAACAACTACCACCTCACGACCCAACACATGCAACACATAGACCACACAGTCAGAGTGTCAAACAGTCACAGCCCTTAAGGCCAAACAAAATGCCAGACACACTTGTCATTGGTGATTCCATAGTCAGACACACTGACGTCCCGCTCACCAGACTGAGTAAGGAGAAGGTCACAGTAAGCTGCCTGTCGGGCGCTAGAATCCGCCACATAATGCAAGCACTCAGGTCTCTCAACAGCAGGTACAAGTATGACTCAGTCATTGTTCATGCTGGTGTCAACGACCTGAGACGTACCTCCTTGGACTACATGAAAAGGGACATCGAGGAGCTCTCTGATTATGTAGCCCAGGCAGGTATGACCCTGACCTTGAGCAGTATCCTACCTTCACCTAGAATGATGCCACAATACAGTGATAAGATGATCAGCTTTAATAATTGGCTTAAATTCTGGTGTCATTCAAAGGGGATCCAATGTCTGTCTGCCTGGGATGACATGCTGGACAAGCCACGCTGCTTCGCAAGGGACGGCTTGCACCTGTCACCCTGGGCTTCGGATATTGGCAAAGGCTCTTGCCACCCCATAGTGCCTTTTTAGGCAAGGCTCAAATTCTAAACCTACCACCCTAGAACACCAAAAGGAAAAAACTAAGGGTAATGCTGCTCAATGCCAGAAGTCTCAATCTCAAGATGCACGCACTCGAGGCCCTTCTCAATATGGAGAACATCGATGTCTGTGCTGTGACAGAAATCTGGTTCAAGGCTCCTGAGAGCACCCCAGCACTAACAGGTTTCACCTCATATCATGCGTTCCGCCCCAAAATCCGGACAACACCAAGAAAGGAGGGGGGGGGGTGTCCATATTCATAAAGGACACCCACACCTCAAGGTTGGTGGTAACGCATGATGCATCGGAGACCATCCAGGTGCAATTAACCATAGGCAAGACTGCTCTGCAATTTGTAGCATGTTACAGGCCACCCTCTCAAACTCAGGAACCTCACATGGCCTTCCTGAAAACATTGGAGGTGATAAATGTATCTCCAAACACCATCATACTAGGTGACTTCAACTACCCTAATATAGACTGGGAACACTACTCAAGCCCGAACACTCTAACCCAAAGATTCCTGGAGTTCATAAACTCAAATGCCATGGAACAACTAGTCACCATCCCCACAAGAGGAGAAAACATACTTGATCTCATCATCACGAACATGGGATCAAAATGTTCAACACCGGAAGTATACCCCTCACTGGTGAGATCAGATCATAAACTAATCTCGCTGGAGGTCCTCATCCCGCCCCCACCTGAAACAAAAAAGACCACAGTGAAAAACTTCTCAAAAGCCGATTTCACACCTCTAAAAAGTAGTGTGGTCTCCTTTAAGGCCCCTGAGCCAGTGGTAAACATTACTCAAACCGCTGAATCACTTACAAATGCCTTCTACCAGCACCTACAGGACTGCATGGATCAGGCAATCCCAAACAAAACTAAGACTCTCTGTACCAAAGGCAAGCGTCCAGTCTGGTGGACCCCAGCCATAAACAAGCTCTACAACAAAAGGAGGAAGCTACTACAAGATAGAGCAAAATCCTTGAAAGGTAAGACACCTTTGATCATTATAAGTAAAAAACTAAGAGCTCTCATAAAATCATCCAAGGCAAATTTTGAGAGAAAAATCGCCAAGGACTCTAAAGACAATCATAAGGCCTTCTTTAGCTATGTTAGAAACCTAGGAGGAAACTCCCAGATATGCTCAGAATTAGTTCAAAATGATGTGAAAATTACTGAACCTACACACATTGCTAACATACTGGCTGACAGGTTCAGTGCAAACTTCTCCCCCCCAAAAGGAGAGATATCTATTCCAGAGGATTGTAGCCCCCCAAACATCTCCAACGCCCAGGTGAGAACTGCCCTCACTAAGGCAAAAAACACAGCATCCATGGGACCGGATGGTGTCCCCGGCTGTGTGCTTCATGAACTCAACGAGAAATTAAACCCACAGTTAGGACAGCTGTTTAATCTTAGCCTCACCTCAGGATACGTACCCAAGGAGTGGCGCATGGCGACTGTGGTCCCACTTCATAAGGGCGGTGCCTCCACAGACCCTGGAAATTACCACCCCATTAGCTTGACAAGCCTTATCTGCAAAGCCATGGAGAGGATCATAATGGAACTCATAAATAAAGACATAGGGAACTTGCAGACTTTGGATCCAACCCAGTTTGGCTTTGTCAAAGGCAGATCCTGCCTCTTAAACTTGGTTGACTTTTCGAGACAGTCACCAAGGCCATTGATGAGGGAAAGGCAGTCCATACAGCCTACCTCGACCTGGCAAAGGCCTTGACACAATACCCCACTCAGGTATCATCGAAAAACTCATCAGCTTGAATGTAAACCCATACATCACAAGATGGGTTGCAAACTGGCTAAGTGACAGAACCCACAGGGTCAGAGTTGCTGGAGCCATGTCAGACTCAAAGCCTGTCACAAGTGGTGTCCCACAGGGCTCAGTCCTGGGTCCACTCTTGTTCGGCATCTACTTTTCTGAAGTACAAGCAAACACAGGAGGGTTATGGCTGACAAAGTTTGCAGATGACTGCAAACTGGGCCATAGTCGAAAACACATCTGACACAGATATCCTCCAGAAGGGCCTCACAGAAATGGATAACTGGTGCCAGAGCCATGGCCTGAAGTTAAACGCCAAAAAATGCATAGTCATACCCTTCGGGAAAAACAAGGTTACCCCTAGTTACCATATAGGTGGCAATCCACTGAGCACAGAAAAAGTCATCAGGGATCTGGGGACCCAAGTTGACAGTAGCCTTTCATTTGACACTCATGTTGCTAAAGTAGTTAGGAAAACCTTCTATATCGCCCACCTGATCATGAAGGGATTCACATCTAGATCAAGGGAGGTCATCGTCCCCCTGTACTCATCACTCATTAGACCTATGATTGAGTACAATGCCCCATTCGGAATGTATCTGACCAGACACCTGCTGCAGCTGGAAAGGCCCCAAAAGTTCCTCACCAAAAGGATAAAGGGTCTCAAAAATATGTCTTATGCTGCCCGACTGAAAGAACTCCAGCTCTATTCGGTCTCATACCGCTTGCTCAGAGGTGACCTGTGCCTGACATATAAGGCCATGTCAAACCCAGATTTGATGAATATGCTTCACCTCAAAAAATCTAGATCCCTCAGAACCACAAGGGCGGAGACTTAAACCTTGACACGGTTATAAATAGAATGTGCTGGAGGGACAGATTCATCACCCAGAGACTCCCTATGCTGTGGAACAAAATCCCGGTACATGTGAGGCAGAGCACCTCGCTGGCCTTGTTCAAGAGGAATCTTGACCAATGGATGGGAGATCGCAGATATACCCCAGGGATTACTTCAGTGTCACTGCTTGACAGAGGCACAGAAAAATGATAGGCATAGTTTTTATTCAAACTAAAGGGGTGGCGAAAGCCACATAACTATGGGCTAGGCTTATAAATGCCCTTGGGCAGATAGCCTAGTATGAACCTATGAACCTATGAACCTATGAACCTATGCAGTTGCTAGGGAGCAGAAAAAGGGACAGCTAAAATGTCAGGGACATCCCTGAAAGTCAGGGACAGTTAAAACATAACAGCACATGGCAGCCATCCTTCTACACTGACTTCGGCAGCAGAAGGGCCGTGCGGGACACATTACCCCTTCACCCTGCTCCCAGTCAAACCTTCCACATCTTCCTCCCATTCCAACTTTTCTCTGACCATATACCATTCCATTTAACTATATATATATTTTTAAATCGCATCTCCATGGTGAAAACTGCGCATGCGCAAGGCCTGGCTCCACAAGGTGGAAGCATTGCTGCAGCTCCACTACTCCAGCTACCACTAGTACCATCAAGGAAGTTAAACTAAGGAAAACATAAAATTATAAACCCTGTCCTGTATAACTACACTACCCTGAAACTACCCACCGGCGACTACTAATACTTTCTTTTTTTTTTTTTTTTAATGAAACCCCCTCTGTGCATGCGCAGCCAGCTGGTAATGGGCTGAAAGACCGCAGTGAACCACTACCATCACAAAACAAGAACGCCGTTACCCCGGCAATGGATTACCAACCTAAAACAACCACCAGCATAAACCCTACCTACTTTCTTTGCTGAAGAGGAAGATAGAATAGTACAACTTAAAGATACATTCAGTAATTACTGTTGGCCTAGAAATTATTTGCCATTTATTAGGCATGTACTTTATAAGAACACAATATTTTTATTTAATAATTTTAGAAAAATAATGTACAACCTGAGTGAATGAAATAACAGCCAATAACAAAAGGACTAAGAAAGATGCTGAACAGCATATGCAAACAAAAGAGGAATAAAAAACTGTGCTATTTTCATAATCAATATTAATATTCAACTTATCATTTAAAAAAAATACCTGTTCATAATCTCTTTTTTTCTAACAATAAATTTGAACAGATTACTTTATATGTAGATACCATAATAATAACTGAACACAAACGGTTTTGTTAACAATTATCTCTACATTTAGAAAAAAATCAAGGAGGAAGAATTAAAGATATATTATTCAATAAAATATGCCATGATTTAAGTGTTTTGTTGGTCTGGTTTGTTTTTGGGAACTATATTAAAGGATTTATAATATTTATCCCCCAATAAATAAACTCAGGCCAGTTAAAAACAGCCAGATTACAATTTCAAAATTGCAAAAACTCTTAACTGAGTTTTAAAAAGCTTACCAGTAGATGCCTGTTATATATTATTATAAGATCCATTGTCCATAATAAAATATATTGAATTAATTGTTTCCATATCTGTGGGAGGTACATGCAAAATTATAAATTATTAAGAGATAGTGAATAACATAGACATAAACATTTTTTTTTCAATGCAGAGATTTCCATAAACTCTGAGCATATCTGCAGTACAGTAAAATGTGCATTAAATCTACACCAGAAAATCCACTTGCATTCCAGCTATCAACAAATGACAGGTTATATACAACTTTTTTTTGACTGGGGCAAGTTAGGCATTATTTGGTGTCATGAACTGCATATAAAACAGCTTATGGAAAGAAATACATTTAATATTGAATAGTATTAGTTGTTTGTATAATTTCTTCATTGTTTTATGATTTATTCATTTATACAATATTGATCAGAATGAAACAAAGATGGTGCATATAAGCATAATTAATTACATTTTTGTACAATTTGCATGAATTAGACATTGGTGTAGGTGATTAGAAAGTTGAGATGAAATTTTGATAAAGGTCATCTTTATTTAGATATGTTTCTTGCATGTCAAATTTAGCTTTTATTATCTTGGTAATTAATAATAGAATAGGTAACTAACATTTTGATACTGTCAAGTATTTAGCTAGTTACAAGAAAGAGACATCTTTTCTGCACAGAAAATCCCAAACCCAAACCATATAAATTTTGAAGAGAGTGAATGAGGAAAGGTTAGTTACTGAATTATTGATAATAATGTTACTGTGAGTTGGTTGAGAGATGTTACATCTTTTAAGTTTATGCATTTCTCAAATTTCAGTTGATTTTTTTGTAATGGTATGGATTTTGAGTTTGTAATATTAGTAGATATAAAAAAAGGAGAACAAATTACCATCATAGATTTCTATAACTCTACACCAAATACAAAGCCATGTTGGGCACCATTTTCTTCAAATTAAATTGAGCTTATTCGCTGTAATCAGTCTTAATGATGTTATAGCAAGATCATATGCATAAAAATCAGGTAAATTCATATTCCCCTTGTTTTTAGGACATATCATGTTTTTATGAAATTTGGGTACTTTTGGTTTTCCAAATAAATGTATTAAATTTTGTAAAGATGTTATTGAACATTTTTTGGTGGTTATACTGTATATACTTGATGTAAAATAGAAAATAATTTTTGGATGGATTTTGGGCTAGCTACCTGATGGTGTAAGCCTTTGCTCAAGATGATTGTCACTGTTGAACTGACACCATACCCCATGTGCAAAAATGGGAACAGGAATTGTCGAAGGATTGTAGGATTCATTTTAATAATGGCAATTTTTGATTAAAAAAAAGAACATTTCAAAAGAGTTTTTCTTTTGATATCTATAAGAATAATTAAGCATGAGTTATAATTATTTATTTGATAGTTACAATTTTAATCAGTTAAAAAGCTGACTCCTAAATATTTCATAGATTGAGTCTGCCTTAAACAATGGAGCTTATCAAAGTTTAAAGGATAGTCTTTGAATTATACTAATGGAGAATGGAAGGATTTTAAATGTTGAAATTATAGTTGAAAAACCTAGAGAAAATTTTAATGGTAAGGAGAATATTAGGTATGTTCATGTTAGGGCAAGTAAGGTATATATTAACATCAGCAAATGCTGTAAACTGAATTTTATAATTAAAATGATGAGGAATAATGCAAGTTTTTGTAATAATAAAAGAAAGACAACTTCAATATATAGATTAAAATATATGGAAGGGACATTCTTGGCAGACATAATTTTAATTGAGATGGGGAAGAAAGTGATATATTGATAAGAATTTGTATAGAACAATTAGCATGTGATGTATAAATTTATTTAATGACATCTTCAGGAGAACCTAACTTATTTAGCATGATGAACACAACTTTTAAATTAATTTTGCAAAGCTTTTGTTCTACTAGTTATAAGGACATATATGTTAGCATTATAGTTTCTATTTATTGACTGCATATTTTCAAATGTTATAGATTGATTGGCAGTTTCCTGTTACTTATGAATCCTGATTAAAAGGGGGAATTTATTAATGGAAAAACTACTTTCATTCTATTAGCAAAAACTATAGCATAAAGTTTAATAATAATATTAATAAGAGCTATGGAATGATAAATGGAAATTTCAGATTTATATGCTTGGTTTTTGGGCATTAAGACATTTTTGCCCAATGCATATAGGGATCAAGTATTACTTCTCTACTAATATGATTAAAGTTATAAAACTCAGAAGTAAACCCTTTAGGTCCAGGTGTTTTACATAATTTTAAAATATGACTTTCTGTCTTCATCTTGCTAGCCCAAATAGGTCTCATCAGGAGGTAAATTTAGTCTTGCACAATGTGAGGAAACTTTATATTTTCTGAAAAAAATATCTATAACTCATCAGTAAAAAATGGTAGTTTTCAGTTATATATATATGTATATATATATATATATATATATATATATATATATATATATATATATATATATATATATATATATTATGATAAAAGTTTTTAAAGATTGTTTTAATGGAGAAGTAGATGTAGACATCCTGTCATAAAGTTTAATTTGATATTGTAGTTTTTGTGTCCAGAATTAACTTAGGTATTTGGAGGGCATTTGTGCCAACTGTGCATGTTTTGCTAATGTTCTACTTTCACACCATGTCAATTGAGTTAGGTATAACAATTTGAGTTTGTTATTGAGCTTTTTAATTTGTACTTCATTTATTGGATTTTGATTGCACATAAGTCGGTGCTCAAGATTAAACAGCATTCTTTTTTATTTTTATTTTGTTTTATAAGAAGCTTTACTGATAGAAAATACCTCTTAATTTATTACAAATGAGTGCTGTCTCATGGTGCATATTCTATTTCACCTGAGTTCTCTGTGAGATGCAAGGTAATACTTAACATTACCGTCGAGGCTCTTCTAAAAGCATAGCAGTAAAAAGTTCACTATTGTAAAGGTAGTGGTAAAAATAAAGTGTGAAAGGTAAATCAAAGTTATTCTTTATCTTATGTACTTTATTTTTCCACCATCTTCCAATATTTGTTAAATAAAAAATGATGAAAATCAGCTTTCTTTGCAGCTATTTTAATGGCAGTGCAGCTTTGTGTTACAGATTTCTAGTAGTTTAACAATGAGACATATTTTAAAGTCCTTTAACAATATTAAAAATAATAGCATTTGAATTAATTTTCCCATGTTTCCCAGTTCACTACTAAGGCAATTCTCTGACTGGACTGCTAGTTGGTATTCATGCAAGTGTGACATCAGCCATAGCAATGAATCAGAGTGTTAGACTTGGTTATAGTCAACAAATATCACATCTGACAACTAACTTCATTGTTTCTTTGTTCCATGGTCCATAAAAAAAGTTCTTGTCACCAGACAATTCTTTTCTCATTTAGCAAATCTTAGAAAAGAAGCTTTCTATCAGCAAATTTTGAAAAACAAGTGCTATGAGTTTAAAAAATAATTTATATTCCCACTGCATCCCACTTAACTCTCTACATCCTCTTAATACTGAAAACGTTTTAAGGAAGAATTGCACTTGATTACCCTGGCAGCAGAGTTCTATTATTTTATTTATTTAACAATAAAGAAATAAAATAAAGAATTTATTTGAACACTACAAACTGAAGCAATGCTAATTAGGAACGAGTTGTTTTGAATCCTCTTGTAACAGGCTGTATATATTATCCCTTAATCAATAGCACATATTATTCTCCCTTTTTTCTTTTACAAATTACAACAGTATTTTGCATCAGTACAACAGGTCCTTGAACTAACTTCCTATCCAGCTAAGAAAAATTGAAATAAATAGATATAGATGCAGATATAAGCAAAATAATGAGAAACATTTGAGTTTCACACTTCATAACCTTCGCAAAATGTATACCAAACTAGTTGTTCTGTCAGGTGTCTATTATGTAATTGTTGAAGTCTATCTATCCCTGTTTTTATGTATTTATCCCCTATTATGTTTTTTTTTTTTTTTTTATCTCTGATTCTTGAGCTGTAAAGATGAGAGGACAGAGGTGGTGGTTGCAGTGAGCTGCCCTGTATGATTCTAACAACAATGATCCGGAATACATTATTTTGGCATTATTACTGGATTCATTCATTTGACCAAAGCCTGATATAAGGTACATACAGACATACATGTAATTGTAATTCGTAGTTTTGTGTGTGTGTGTGTGTGTGTGTGTGTGTGTGTGTGTGTGTGTGTGTGTGTGTGTGTGTGTGTGTGTTTGTGTGTGTGTGTGTGTATGTGTGTATGGGCAGCATGTGTGAGATAATAACTGATCATTCCAGTGGCACAGTGAGTAGTTTTCTTATCTCACATCACTTGATTTTGTGTTTCAGGTTTTTGATAAGATTCTGCCTTTATGCTACCATATAGTCCCTATCTCAGTCTGTTCATTAAGTTGATTATGAAAATTATTTTTCAAACATTTGTTAATAACCCCGTTAGGGAAGAAGTGAAGATGATGAGTAAGATCACATTTGTAAGTTGTCATTAATATTTACACATGATGATAGGACAAAATGTATGCAGTAAAGCATATATGTCACAGTTTATATATTACTTAGGTTATGGAAATTATGCTATTTTTCATGTTTTTCTGAATAACTTTGTTATGGAACATGTCAAGTTGCTAATTAAGGCCTATTTAATGCATTTTGACAAGACTGTAACTGTATGTTACAAACATGGACGAATATAACAGTTTGTTCATTGCTTAAGTTATGAAAATTGATATTATATATTTTTGTGAATAACCCTGCAAGGGAGCATGTCATCATGATAAAGAATGCCTCATTTTGAAGCCAACAACAATATTTATGACACAACAGGGAGACTGGAAGTATATGTTACATGCACAGACAGTTGTAACAGTTTGTGCACTACTTAGGTTATGAAAATGATGATATTTGTTCATATTTTTGTGAATAACTCTGCTAAGGAAAATAACATGCTACATGAGGCCTCGTTTTGAAGATGCCATCTATACTTACAACATGGTGACAGGATTGTAACTGCATGCTGCATACATGCACAGATATCACAGTGTGTTAATTGTTTAGGTTATGAAAATGATATTTTTCCTATACTTGTGAATTACTCTGTAAGGGAAGATGGTAAGATGGTAAGTACGGTATTTTGAAGCTATCAGAATGTACAACCTCATGTAATGACATGAAGTGTGAGTAGCACAGATGGGCAGATAGCACAGTTTTTGTGCATCTTGGATTATTAAAATGAATATATTTTTCATGCTTCTGTCAATATCTTTGCAACGAAGTAAGGCAAGGTCATTGATAAAGTATAAAATTGACAGTGATACAAACAGACAAATTTCTACAAAAAACAGTTTATGACAATGGAAGAAATCTAAAACTTTGGATATTTGTCAAATTATGGAAATTATGATATTTCTAATTATTTTGCCAATATCTTTGCAAGGAATCATGGGGACAACACGCATGATGGATCATTTAAAAAATGACATCATTCCATACAACCTGTACACTGATATATAGAATCTGTTACAGGTGATGAGTTATTATAATTAATTTGTCATATTATAAGAAATATAATATTTGTCATATTTATGTGAATATTTCAGTAAAAAATGCATTACACTGGTTAAGGTATTAGTTTGAAGCTGACATTCACATAATTAATTAATTACAAATAGTATGGGTATACATGGTATATTCACTGAGATATTGTGATTTGTTTTACCAAATATGTAAAATAAATATGAATAATATCTGCAGTCCTTAACAAATATTAAATCATGACTTATATTTGTACTGTCAATATTTACACTGTTGCGAAGATATGTGTTTGCTGAATGTTTGCACTTACATTTTTGTCTAGCTGTTATGGTTAAATAATTATGAGCATTTGCTTTCAGTATGGTAATAGAAGTGCAGTAGAGAGTCAATTATCCAAACTAATTGGGACTTAGGGTAGTTCAGATAATCAAACTGTTCAGATAATCAAACATACATTGAACTGGATAAAAAGCTTTTAATATCTTGTTTTTTCCTGCATGCAGGGAATACACTTTTCAACCATTCAGTGATTTCAGTGAACAATAAAGAATATTTTTCACCCAAAAGCAGGCTAAAAGTAAAAAAAAAAAAATATGCAAAAGCAAATATGTATAACATTTACATATTCAAACTTTATGATTTTTCCTACCCAAAAACTTTTAAAGGCTACATAGATATAATTGACATTTCTGATAATCGATGTTCGGATAACCAACTCTGTACTCTAGATTTTCTGAGAATGAGCACAGGCTGTATTACTATGCCTACGGTAAAAGTAAGTGGTCAGCATTCCTGAGCAGCTCTGGAGTAAATGACTTTTAAAATCTGACCAGTAGATAACTAATTTTATATTATTATGTAGTACATTGCCCATAAATTCTGAAAAGGATTTGTAAATTTCTTCTAAAACATCTTTGTCTTGAAGAAACAATGGATTAATAGCCCAAGTATGAGATTTATACTTATTCTCCACAGAAGGAGTTAATGTGATTGATAACTGAAATTTGGAGTGATTCGATAGGGTACATGATCTTTGTCAAAGTTAGTTATATTTTGCAATAGTGTATTAGAAACAAGAAAGTATTCAATCCATGTACATGTTCTATAACAAGGTGAAAAATTAGTATATTTGTTAATTTTCACAGGACAAAAATGTATTGCATTGGAAATATTATATTCCTTCTGGAGTAGCCTGAGAGGACTTCTTGTTCTTATATGTAACAGAGCATGTTGTATTTTGGTCAGGGTGAACCACTACATTCCATTCTCCTTCTAATATAAGATAGCAAAATTTCAATTGATTATTACATTGTGCAAACAAATTTAGCAACAAAAGATATTTATGATAAGAATTTAACTTAGCCCTGACATAGCACCACCTACCATATGTATCCTAATTTGAATCAAAAATATTACTGCAAATGAGTTCTTAATTAATATTGCTATCCTATTATTTATAGTACTAACTCCTTAAGCTGCTGTATGTTTAATTCAATTAAAGTTACTATTCTGACTTTGTACCATGTGAGTTTCTTGAATGGATGCAATAGTACTTCCCATTCACAGCAGTACAACTAAAATATAAACTGTAACAATAATAAATGCTACAAAATGTTCAAAGTTATTAAAAACAGAAATCTGACTATAGGAGGAATGTTGTATAAATTTCTTAAGGAATCTCAAAAAGTGTTTTCTTCCATTGATTTTAAGGCCAGGCATGTTGTAATATCCAAGAGTTGTTTGTAGAGATATGATTGTAATCAAATATAATTAGTGAGTAACTATTTATAATAAGTTGGGCTGAAGTCTTCTTAAAACCTAGCTTAGGCATAAGCCTAATGCTACTATATCAAGAACAGTTAGAGAATAGGAAATAAGGGATACATGAACTAAATAAATCTAAGACTATTCCTTATACTGAGTCCTAAGTGACTAAAGCAAGAACAATATCACTTAAAAAATTATCTCCTAGTGACATCAGAAATTCCATTTTGAGCTAGAAATAACACCACATTCTTCTTTTGAGCAGCTGTATATAATAAAAGAAAAAACACATTTAAAAGGGTAGAACATATTAGACATAAAGATATGTTATAGCATAATAGATCCATTTTCCTCAGTAAACTGATTTGTTCTTGTCTTTGTCTAACTAAAGAAAATAAGAGTCAGATTATACTATCTAAATATATGTAATAATGACTAGAGAATCAGTAGATTTAACCATCCTGTAACAAGCTAGTTTGAATTGATGAAATATTAACTTAAGCAGTGACTGACTGACTAATTTTGATCCTATTATGCTAAATGACTCTCTAAATAAAACTATGGCACAAATTAGAACTGTATTATAAACTATATAACAAAGAATCAAACTATTATTTCATACTATAGAACTGTGCAGGTTCATATGTGTTACAGAAAGTGAAATATCCATCAACAGGAAGTGATATGATAAGTGAGAGTCTCTTCTCCTAAAACAGACCAATGACCCAAATTAGAACTATTGTTATAAATTAACCATCAAAGATTCAAACTATTGTTTTCTGGTACAATACTATACAATAACACTGCAGCCCATATATTGCAGGAAGTGAAATATACATCAACAGGAAGTTATATGACAAGTGAGAACTAAAGATCATGTTGCCATATGGTTGCCGGGCAACTGAATGAGAAAATGGTGACTTACATACCACAAAGCCAAAAAGGCCCAAAAGCTAATTCTCTACATCAGACAATAAAGGCCCAAAACTCCCTGGTAGCACTAGTAATAGTAATAATACTACTCTTTATAAAGTTATAAACTAACCAGGTTTGAAATTAAATAATTTTGCATGTAGAGACGTGACTTCATCTAGGAAGCTAATTTGATATTTGGAACCTTTCCAAGTTAATAACAATTTAGCTGGTAATAGCATTTGAAATTTGATATTATTGCTTAGGGAATATGAACAGACTAGAGTGGATTTTTGCCTTTAGTTTTTTTCATGGAAGAGGCAAGTCATGAACGATTGTTATTCTATTTCCCCTCCAACAAAAGTATCTTTTAGAATTTATTGTCCTCAAAATCAATTTAATGTATATTAGTCTTGTTTTATTTGACTACTAGGATCTTCTTAATGCAAAATGAGATCTCTCGATAGTAATATCCTCTGCAAATATCTGGTAGTAAAGTAGGAAAGATATCTTTGAAGGTAGGAATGATTTTAGGGTTTTCTGATCCTTCATAGACTTCTCTAAGCACAAGATTGTTCCATCTGCTGCATGCTTCCAAGAGAAGAAACTTTTCTTTAATTAGTGGCAAGTCTTGAGTCATTTGTGAAAGGTTTTTATCTGCTGAAGATAACTTATCTTCACAAGAGGAGATGTGAATCTCTGAATGTTCTAGCTATTTGGTAAAGTTGATTCATGTCATACTAACACTGGCAAGCTGACTGGAAATATTGTCCACCATGGATTGTATAGGAAGCAGTGCAGTGTTAAGTTTATCGACTGCAAAACAGTGTTTTACTTTAGCTTTTTTTCTCATTTTTACTATTTGCTCTATATCTTTTGTTGTTTCATTTTTTTCCAGAGTAATTAAACTGAATATTTTTGTTTTAGTAGTTTGAGTGTCCATAGAATTATTTATGGTAACATATTTATTATATCAGCATATATAAGTGATCTTCCAGTGTATATTTTGTATAAAATACAGTTCAGAGGTACAAGGTTCAATCCTGACCTCTGGCCAATGCCTTTTTGGAGTTTGCATGTTTTTTCCACCTCAAACTAACCAAAAATGTAGCTGTGGGGAGCAGCACTGACTACATCATGTTCTATAGGAAGAAAAGTGATGTAGACCAACTGCTTTTGGTAACTACTGTGATACACAGTATACTCAAGATAGGAGAACATGGATCATAAACTACACACTATGGCAGGACTGCCCACTCTATAGTATAAAATATGGCTCTAGGTGATTCAGTTGTGTTGACTAATGCCACTAAATGGGCATGGGTATTTTCCAGTGATAAGAGGGTTTAGGACCTGGCCTACTCTGACCTACAACAGAAAGCCATGTTAATGGAAAGAGAGGTGTATGTGCTCCTACTGGCCAGTGTGTGCCCACAAAAAAAAAAAAAAACAGCAGCTGTGGGTCAATAAGTTACTGGTTGCCCATTGTCTACTTGCCCAGCTTGTGTTACCTGGAATAGTTCTGTTGTGCAAAAGCTGGACATAAAACTTGCCAAATATGAAGTAAGAATTGCTACACTTAATGTGAGTCACTGGCAGGTTTGACATTGTTTACTTACTGGTTCTAAATTTGCATTCTTCCAGACATATCCCTATGTCCTCTCTCAAGCTAAAAAGTACCATGTTGATGAAAGCCTTGTACAATCACATCTTTCTCTGAGTCTCTGAAGGGAGATTTACGGGGATTGGGCCACTTGAGTTCCATAGCCCTAGGTGATATAAAACACAAAAGAAGGATACTACACATAAATAACACAGAAATAAAAGTTCTGCTTAGATATAACACATATTATTAGTTTGCCAATATTAGCCACCAGAGAAACAAAACACTTCAATTATTCAGATATAAAAGGAGTTATTTGGTTGCAACATATCACATTCACATACAATCCAAGTTCTGATCCAAAACAAGGACTAACAACAGCAAAGCAAACCTGTGTAAAAACATTTTTGGTTGTGGCAATACGGAAATGAAATTTGGCTCCTCCACCCTCAAAACAACAGGAAAATTACACTTTGTACCAAACAAGGAATAAATAACACATCAGTCAATTGTTAAAAGTGCATCAAAACAAAAAACATGTGTACACATTTACCATGGAACAGATATTTTTATGCAATTGTCAGTCACCTCTACCTTTGACCAGCACTCCCCTAGAGGTATCTATGGGCCAGCCTATAAGGCTAACACCCATGTCATTTACAATATATGACCTTTACATTTCAATTAAATAACATAGAAGTGTGTAAAGACAACAAGCTGAAACAATAACATGATGAAAGTTAATGAGGCTGTGTATCTGAGAAGAAAAATGTCCTGACAAAAATGCCTATGCCATCAGTAAATGTCTAAGAAGTGCATATAGATAAAAGTTGTATTTGCTAATGCATCTCTCACTCAGAGATATGCATTAGCTAATGTCAACATAGTGCAGACAAACCCTATGTGTTTCTTGCTAATGGATTGCAACTGTGAATGATTATTGGTAGGGAGAAGGAAACACAACAGCAGCTCAGACTCCCTTACTTCAATGGGTGTGTCAGCCAGGCTACACTTACAAAGTGTAGAAGTAATTGTATCAAGGGTTTTAAATGTAAGTAAGCAGCACACATTTCTCAGTTTCTATTCAGTAATATCCAAACTCCCCTGCATTTGTTGAAAACTTTATATTATTTCAACTCAATATTCACATACATTTTAAGGACAATGATACCAAATGCCTTACAGACTGCATGTCTCACATTACTGCTCAGATAAGAGAAGCTTGAACACCATACAAAGATAAGACAGAGCTACATTGCTGCAAACAATAGTCATAAATGGTTGTGTGATCACTCATTTCACTATATCTGAAATTAACACATGTACAGACAAATGAGACTGTATAAGTGCTGTATGTTTTGTTAATACTGTGAATAATTTAGGACTTGCTTTTATGCATAATGATGTGCATTCCTGCTGCAAAGCTGTTTCTATAGTAAAGAGGGATAAAACACTGTTATATAAACATACAAATATTAGAAAAACATTTTAAATGAGTGATTTTAAAGTTTTTATTTTGTATCTGAAGAAGTTTGTTTTTTTGGAGCAAACGAATAGCATTGAATAAATTCATTTTATAAGAGATATTCTTTTGCAGTCCTTAGGCTTCGGCTGTTGCCTGCTTGTTTGTAGTCTTAAATTATTAATTTACTAATTTCATATTTCTTTACAAGCTCTTAGCATTACATTTCATACCATTCTATCATAAAAGTTGATAGAACAATATATATTAACACAAGGAAAAACTATGAAGCCAAAAACTGATACAAAAATTCATCATTACATAATGTGCAAATACCAATTTGCAAATCTCAATATACCAGGTTCACTTCCAAGTTAAGACCCCTTGGTGAAAGTGTCCTATAATTTAAAATGAACTTGCTCTCTAACTCTAACAACTTTCTGACTACATCACCCCCCCCCCACACACACACACACACACACACACACCTCTGAACTAAAGGCTGGGCCATGACAGAATAAAATAAACCTGAAATATTACCATTGTGCACATTCAAAAAATGTTCAGAAACAGGACTTTTTAAATTATCATTATGGACATCCTAAGATGTTCCATAATCCTGATTTTTACAGCCCTTTTCTTCTGCCCTACATACCATTTAGTTTCAGCACAGTTACAACCAATAACATAAACTACAGCACATGAGTGACAACTAAATTTCCCCTTGTAAACAAATTTTCTACCATTAATACAATCTCCCATAATGTTCTTAACATGGGCACAAGCTTTACAATGACCACAAGGAAACATACCAAATGTGTCCTGTTGAATTTGACCCTGGACCATATTCAAAAGCTCCTTCAAATTTGCATAGCACCCATATGAGAATCTAACATGTCTAGGAAATAACTTTCCCACATGTACATCCCCACTTATTAAATGCCAAGATTCCAAAAGCATTCTCCTCATGATTTCAGAGAACCTAGGTTATTTAGAAATGAAAAGAAAAGTCCCTTTCCTCCTGATTGACTACTCCAATATTGGCATGTGTAGTCTTACTACCCCTACGAGCATGTCTATTACTACAGGCCTCAGTTAAAGCCTTACTTAATATCTTCTCATCATAACCTCTTGAACTTAACCTCTTTTTTGCATTCAGTAAAAATTTCATTCTAAATGACTCATCAGAGGTGTTCCAGGCTATGCATTTGAATTCACCCAGAGGTAAAGAGTCAAGTAAATGAGGGGGATGCATACTTAGTGCATGCAAAAAATTGTTTACAGCGGTTTCCTTCCTATGGGGTCTGAACTGAATTTTCTTATAATTCTTAGAGTCAACGTAAAACTCAACATCCTAAAATACCACTTTGGAGTCACCTTTTACCATGGAAAACTTCAAACCATGCTCAGTGGTATTTAAGTAAGAAAAAAATTCATCAAACTCCCTAGGATCACCCCTGCACAAAAAAAAAATCAAATCATCTTTCTATCTCTTAAGGAATATGACATGCTGTTGAAAAAAGTTATTGCCATAAATGAACTTTTTATCAAAAAACCCATGTAAAGTATGGCATAAGTAGGAGCATAAGCTGCTCCCATCACCATCCCCTTGCGCTGTAGAAAAAAGTATTTTTCAAAAGCAAAGTAATTATGCCTTAGATAAAACTCCAATAGTCTTGTCACATAAGCTGTTTTAGGACTATCACCCATGATCTCCCAGATTGCTTCCAAACACCATCTCAACTGAATGTTACTGTACAACAAGTTAACATCTACCACCACCCAATAGTAGTCTTCACACCAAGGAATATTTTTAACTTCCTCACAAAGATCTGTGGTATTTTTCACATGTGCAGGAACTTTAGCCAATAATTTTTTCAGAAATAAATCAATAAATAGGCCTACATTTTGCAAGTAAGACCCTATCCCCAAAATTATAGGTCTTCCTGGGGTATCTATAAGGCTATTGCATATCTTAGGCAGAGCATAGAAGAAAGGGTTAACAGGTTTCTCAATATACAATTATTTTACATTCTCCCTGCTGAAAAAAAAACAATCTTTCACCATGCTCTAAAAGCTCTAACAATTGCTCATTATACTCCTGTATAGGATTCAAATCTAACTTCAAATAATCCTCCTGCTTCAGCAACAAATCAAAAACCATCTTATTATATTGTGGCCTTGACATGATGACTCAGTTCCCTCCTTTGTCCCCTTGTTTGAACACAAAATCAGAAAGCTAACCTCTTAACGAGTTCAATGCTTCCCACTCACTCTTAGAAATGTTATATTTTTTCTCCTTTTTAACAAATTTAAAATATTTGTGTTCAACTTTCTTACACAAAATCTGCTCAAATAACGACTGTGAAAGACAACTTGGGAGGCACAAATATATAGGTGCAGGCAGAACAGGAACAGCCAGTGTACTATAGCCAGTATCAAAACCTTCAAACATCCCCACCATATTTTCTTGCACATTTTCAACCTCAACAGGATACTCATAAATAGAAACATTTAACAAACTGTCATCTTCGTCCAAAGACTCTGCATCCACATTTATATTCATATTATTAACATCAATTTCATCATTCAACTCATTTTTATCAAAATACATAATTAAATATAACTTCCTACAGAATCTCTTGACGTTTAACAGCAAATGATAGAATGGTATGAAACGTAATGTTAAGAGCTTGTAAAGAAATATGAAATTAGTAAATTAATAATTTAAATAGAAATGTTAATGTTGAATAATAATGTGAGTATTGTTTAGGTTGAAATAGTAAAATGATGTTATTACTTAGTGTCAATTATTGTTAATTAAATGTGATTAGATGAGTCATGGGTTTGTTTAATGTATTTAAGATGGCTACACTTTGTATTAATTGTCCGTTGAAGGCAAACAGCCGAGGTACCAGATCTTTGCAGCAAAGGATATTATCAGCTCTACTTCATTTTTGGTGTTTTTTTAATAAAACGCTGTTACTCTGTTTTGTAGGTTCATTGGTGTGACAGTTCATATCCAGACTTTTGTAGAAATCTTTAATGTGTGCTAACATGTATTTTGTAATGTTGTTTACACACACACACACACACACACACACACACACACACACACACACACACACACACACACACACACACACACACACACACACACACACACACACACACACACACACACACATAAATATATTTTTTATTTTATTTTTTTTTTAATACCAGTATTTGCATGATGTGCGGCTTAGCGTAACCACAGGAAATAGATAAATACAATAAATGTCATATTATGTACCATTATGATAACCAATACATGAACTACACCTGCAAATCTTGTGTTTGTGTGTAGTACACCTGCTAAACACAGTGATCCACACAGTATATACTATCTGTATATCATGGTTCAAGTCTCACATTGGTCTTTAAAGAATGAAACATAATAAGCACTACTCACAATAATAAAACAAAGTGATATTTGCTTGTCATGTTTGCATGTCACTTACCTTATTTATTTATTTATTTATTTTACATTAGTTGACCGGGCTAGTCTGGCTGGATATATGTCCATTTTCAGCAGAGGCCCGAGGAGAAAAGCTCCACTAATATATACTAGTAACTGGCATAAAACAACAAATTATAAGAAGCTACAGAACTATTTACAAGTAGCATAGCAACAGTATGGAATCAATTTAACAGAAAAAAAAAAATACCACGAGGATCCCTAACCCTACAATCTGAGTGATGCAGGAATTTGGATGCAGAAATAAAAAAATAAACAAACACTAGAGTCTATACAATATTTACAGTATTAACAAATATGGTGAGCATTTTGTGCATGAGCAAATAGTTATAAGACCCAGAAATACACAGTAAGAAGTAAAAAACAAGGTTTAGGTAGTAGACGAGATGACAGGTTGGAGTAATATATCAAGTATAGAGAGAAAGAGACAGATATAGGAATAGTAATGTCCAAGTAGATGCCAGGTGAGCTACAGATGAGGAGAAGTAGTATTGAGAGAGACAGTAGAAGAGATGGATATATAACAGTAGGGAATTGAGAGAACTTTACTGGAAGAGAAGTATAATATATAAGTTGGATGCTGGGGTCAGTCAGGATTTGAGCAAGGGCAAAGCCAGTGAGTTTTGAAATGGTCCTTTAAATGTTTCTTGAAAAGTTGAGATGAGACTAAAGTAGTTAGTTCTGAGGGAAGTTTATTCCAGTATGAGCCAACAACATTTGTGAACAAGGAGTCACCAGATTTATTGTTAGATTTGAGAGTTTTTACTAGCAGTTTGTTAGCTGAGCGAAGGGAAGTAAGATTCTTGTAAGGGGCTACAAGGTTGTTCAGTATGGGTGTATTAGTGGGGTAGTAGAGAATTTTATGGGTGATAACTAATTGATGTAGAAGAATAAGATTTTGAAGTTCAAGCCAGCCAAGGTTTTTGAGATTAACACAATGATGGAGTGCGAAATGGGAACCTGTGGCAAACCTAGCAATGCTATGGTAGGATGTGGCTAGTTTATGAAGGTTAGATTTTGATAGGTTGATAAAAGATGGAGAGGCATACAATAATCTAGAGATGAGATGAGTTTGGGCTAGAGACACCCTGGTAGTTGCTGTAAGAAAGGGCGTAAGTCTGTAGAGGGCACCTATCTTTTTATTAACTGCTTTGATGGTTAGGTCAATGTGGGAATCAAAGTTTAGTTGATTATCTATTGTAAACCCTAGCAGTTTAATGGAACAATCAGGTGTAATGATAGTGCCATTGTAAAAGACAATAGAAAAGGAGAAAGGGGCAGACTTAAGGGTTGGAGAAAAAAGTAATAATTTGTTTTTTTTGGGATTGAGGAGGAGACAGATTTGTTGAAACCAGTTTTCTACTGCTGTAAAGACTTTTTGGGTGGAAGAATGGAGTTCAACTGGAGATGCAGCAGTACAGATGAGTGTTGAATCATCTGCATACTGAATGCATGTGGATGTTGGGAGGGAAATAGACAGGTTATTTATAAATATGGAGAAGAGAAGGGGACCTAAGATGGATCCTTGGGGGACTCCAATTGTGACAGGGAGCAGAGAGGATAGATGGTTGTCCCAAAGGGCTGATTGTTTTCTATCTTTCAAATTGGAGTTAAACCAGCGCAATGCCAAAGAGTCAAGGGAAAGAGATTTCAAAGTGTCCAGCAGAAGGTGGTGGTTGACCATATCAAAGGCTTTAGAGAGGTCGAGAAATAAAGCAGAGGAGAATAGGTTGTTATTGCGATTTTTGTTGATGGAGTCTGTAAAAGAGAGAAGAGCAGTGGAAGTGCTATGGAAAGGTCTAAAACCATGTTGGGTGTCTGCCAGTAGATTATTATGTAGAAGGTGATGTAAAAGTTGATGGTGTATGCAACGTTTCATAATTTTAGATAGCGGTGATAGTAAGGCTATAGGGCAGAAATTAGAAAGTTCATTAGTGTTTCCACCTTTATGCAGTGGAATGATATGGGAAACTTTCCAGAGGGAAGGAATAGTAGATTCGGTTATAGTTCTGTTAATTAGGATGGAGACTGGGTATGCTAGTACTGCTGCTGCTAGCTGCAGATATTCAGCTGGTAGTTGGTCGGCTGAAGGAGTACATGGTTTACGTTTTGAGAGTAGCTTATGAATATAGGTTGTAGAGACTGTACTAAATTTTAGAGAGATGGTGTTGTTATGAGGAGTGATATTTGGAAGTGAAGTGGGGGGAACCATAGTGTTTGCTAGAGATGCGACTGTATCAGAAAAAAAATTGTTGAATGTATTGGCTATTATGTTGGAAGGGGTCTGAGCTAAGTTACCTGGAGTGGGTGTTTTGGAATTCCCAGGATGGAGCAGTTTATTGATTCCTGACCAAAATTTTTGGGGGTTATGATTTTGATTTTGTTGATATTGGAGGTAGAAATTCTTTTTATCGAGAAGGGTAAGTTTTTTTGTAGTGTTTCTAAGGTACTTGAAGTTTTGATGGTCAGTTGGGTTTTTTGTAGTTCTCCATTTTGTCCATAGTTTGTTCCTTAGTAGCATTGTGTGCTTGGTTTCTTTAGAAAGCCAAGGTGCAGCTTTGGATCTTGTTCTAATTAATCGAGAAGGGGCGTGACGGTCAAGAATTTGGAGGAATGTGTTGTTGAAATGGGCCTGATCAAGTGGAAGATGTTTTAGGGCTGACCAGTTACATCCTTTGAGTTCATCAAGGAAGTTTTGAAGGATGAAGTGTTTTTTGTTCCGTATAGTATGATAGTTAGCCTGTTTGTGGTTACTGTTTTTATGTTTAGTGATACAGATAAGAAGATGGTCACTGATATTGTCTGGGAGTATACCAGTTTTATATGAGAGGGGATTATTGTTGACCAATATCCAGTCCAAGATGGTCTGTTTATTGGTAGATTTGTGGATCCTAGTTGGGGAGTTTATGGTTTGTTGAAAAGTAAAGAGGTTGAGGTGATGGGTAGGATTGGGGGATATGCAGGAGTTCCAATCAATGTTGAAGTCCCCTAAGACTATGGTTTCCTGAGGAAAGGTAGATGAGAGCCAGCTAAGGATGTTTTCAAGTGTATATACGTTATTGCCAGGAGGGATGTAACAACATATTATGTATATGGCTTTGCTTTTATTTACTTGGAATTTGCTACAGAGTATTTCAGCATTGGCAGGGGAAGGAGGTAGGGAGTTAATTGAGGCTATCTGCAGTTCTGATTTATAAAGTAATGCAACTCCTCCACCCTTTTTAGATGTGGACCCTTCATGCAAATCTGGACTAATGGCCTACACATGAAGTAGACAGAATATCTGCAGGCATAATGCAGCCATTCTCAGTTTTAAAAAGGATACTTCGTTGCATCTCTTGCTGTCCATCACTCAAACCTACTAAGGGGTGATGCGCTGCAGTTAGCAACCTCCCCCAACACATGCAAGTCTAGAACACCTGCAGACAGGAAGCAGGCAGTAAACAATTTCAAAATGGATACATTGTATCCTCTGTTTTTTGCCACTCAGCAACATGCTAAATGGTGTTGTATGGTGGTTAACACACATACTTAATAATGAATATGAAAATATACAGCTGTTACTTACCTGTTCCTCTGGCAGTGGGTGTAAGTGTATGGCTACAATACAGGTGAGCTGTGGTTCTAATCAAGCAAAGAGCAAAGTTTTAATCCTGTTGTTCCAGTTTACTTTATTTATTTTATTTTATTTTATTTTACATTTGTTGACCGGAATAGTCCGACTGCCTACATACATGTCCATTTTCAACGGATGCCTGGGGAGAATAGCTCCAAACTTAAAAACAGATAAGACAAGCAAGTTACAGTATATGCACAAACATATTGTATTAACATACACGTTACAGTCTCACATCTCGAGCCTATGAAGAATACAGTTTATATTCAGAAATATATACAAATATGTTACAGTATCTCTTATCAAACCTATAGGTGCAGCTATATACAGAGTATATGCAGAGATGTTACAGTTTCTCTTTTCAAACCTTTTAGTGTAAGAGGTAAGTCGCTGTGAATAACAAATTGTAGGGATATGGAAGTAGATTAGGCTTTAGTCAGGGTTAGATAACCAGTGAGTTTTAACATACTGGGTTAGATTTTTTTTTTTTTGAACTGATTAAGGGAGGGGTTCAGAGTAAGGTCAGATGGGAGCGAATTCCAGGTTTTGCCTACTGAATTTGCAAGCAAAGATTCTCCAGATAGGTTGTTAGCTTTAACAGACTGATCCAAAAAGTTTTGTAGTGGAACGAAGTGGCCTAGCGTTTTTGTAGGGATTGATAATGTTATTAAGGGAGGGTGTTTTTTCTGGATGGTTAATAACCTTGAATGCTACAGTAAGTTGATTATATTAAATTAGCCTGGGGAGTTCTACCCATCTTAAGAGGTTTAGGTTTTGACAATGGTGTGTCCTGTAGGGAGTTCCTGTATTAAACCTGGCAATTTGATTGCAACAGTTAGAGAGTTTTCTGAGATCAGTTTTGTTCAAGTTAGTGATTATTGGCGAGGCATAGAGTAGAGTTGAAAGCAGATGGGTATGGGCAATGGCAGTCCTAGGTAGAGGGGTGAGGAAAGGTTTGCTTTTGTATAGGGAGCCAAGTTTTTTATTAACGGTTTTAATAGTTTGGTTTACGTGCATATCATATTTGAAATTGTTGTGTATTATAACACCCAGGAGATTGGTATACATATCTGGTGAGATTATGGTCCCATTGTTAGATGTTATAGTAAATGAAGGTTGAGAGGATTTGCAAGTAGGGGAGAAGGGCAATATTTTTGTTTTATTAGGGTTTAATATCAGCTGTTGATTAGTGATCCAGTTTTCCACTGTATTAAAGGTTTTCTGGGTTAAACTAATGAGATCTGTAGGGGTAGAGGCAGAACAAATCAGGGTGGAGTCATCGGCATATTGTATACAGGTTGCATCTGGGATTACAATGTGGAGGTCATTGATAAAGAGGGAGAAAAGAACGGGACCTAATATGGAGCCTTGAGGGACACCAAAGGTAATGGGGAGAAGGGTGAAGAGTTTGTCCTGCCAAAGGACAATTTTATATTAAAATTAACACATAATCACATAGAAACACAAAACACACACACCTACCTTTGTGGAGGCTCTCAATAAAAATCTGCCCAAACAACAGAGACCTCGGAGGCAGAAATGCAAGCAACCATCACATCCCAGCACAAGCCATGTAAAACATAGTTCACACAAACAGTGTGCCACACAACCAAAGCCCCTAAGGCAGAACAACATACCCAATACACTAGTCATAGATGACTCAATAGTAAGGCACACTGATGTCCCACTCACCAGGCTAAATAAGGAGAAAGTCATGTTCAGCTGCCTGTCGAGTGCCAGGATCCACCACATAAGGCACGCACTCAGGTCGCTCCACAACAAGTACAAATGTGACTCAATCATTGTCCATGTTGGTGTGAATGACCTGGGATGTATGTCTCTGGACTATATGAAAAGAGACCTAGAGGAGCTCTCCGATCTTGTAGCCCAGGCAGGTATGATCCTAGTTCTGAGCAGCATCCTACCATCACACAGAATGATACCACAGTACAAACAGAAAATTGGCTAAGTTTTTGGTGTCATTCAAAGAGGATCCAGTATCTGTCTGCCTGAGATGACATGATCGACAGACCTCGATGCTTCACCAGAGATGGCCTGCACCTCTCACCACTGCGATTCTGGATACTGGCCAAAGCTCTTGCTGCCCCTATAGTGCCTTTTTTTAGGCAATGTCCTGAAGACAAAATTACCCCCATAACAGTCACAAGCAAACAAATTCTGAGGGTTATGCTACTCAATGCTAGATGCCTAAAATCTCAAAATGCACTCACTTGAAGCACTCCTAAAAATGGAGAACATCGACATCTGTGCAGTGACCAAGACCTGGTTCAAGGCTCAGGAGAGCACCCCAGCTTTACCAGGCTATAATTCTTACCACACCTTTTGGCCCCCTAATCCAAACCGAAACACTAAGGCAGAGGTTTCTCCATATTCATAATAGATATGCACACCTCCAGACAAATAGCCAAACATAACGCACCTGAGATACTTCAGGTACAGCTAACACTGGGTAAAACTGCAATCCAGGTTGTAACTTGCTCTAGATCCCACAGCATGTCCCAAGAGACCCACTCCACAGTCCTAAACACACTGAAGAATATTAGGGTACAACCCAATACCTTTATATTAGGAACTACCCCTCCATTAATTGGGAAAATTACTCAAGTACCAACTCACTAGCTCAATGTTTTCTGGAATTCATTAATTACAGTGCCCTAGACCAACTCATACTTTCTCCCACCGGGGTAGAAACATCCTTGACCTGGTCATTACCAGCATGGGCGACTGATGCTCTACACCTGAAATCAATTCTTCCCTGGTCAGATCTGATCACAAGCTTATCACCATGGACATCCACATCCCACCCGTACCCCTATTAAAGGAAACCACCATAAAAAACTTTTACAAAGCCAACTTTGGGCTTCTAAAAACAGAGGCTGCAAACTTCATGATGCCCACCCAAATGGAAAACAGGTGTATGTCTGCATCATACCTAGAACGCAGGCCAGCAGACTGTGGCAAATATATAAAATATCTTTATTAATGTTGTGCTAAAAAGCACAAAGCAAAGAGAATATAAAGCAAACCTGTTTTGGCTGAATAACAGATAGCTTTCTTCAATGCATGGATCTTGTATGCACTGAAGAAGGCTATCTGTTATTCAGCCAAGACCGGTATGCTTTATATTGTTGCAGATTCTAAAGACAACCACAAGGCATTCTATAGCTATGTCAGGAATCTACATGGCACGTCTCAGATCTGCGCTGAGTTACAGCACAATGACAATACATATACAGAACCAACTGATATTGCCAACATATTGTCTGACAGGTTCAGTGCGAACTTTACCCCCCGCTTCATCCCCCCAAAGGACCAATCTCAGTACCTGAGGAATGCCAGGCCCCTATCATCATGGCTATACAGGTAAAAACCACACTGTCCAAAGCCAAGAATACAGCTTCTATTGGACCTGACAATATCCCAGCCTGTGTCCTACATGAACTACAAAATGAACTGGCACCACACCTACGTACCATGCTCAATCACAGCCTCATCTCAGACTTTGTTCCTGCAGAATGGCACACTGCTACAGTCATCTCACTCCACAAAGGGGGAGCAACTACACATCCTGGGAACTACCGTCCCATTAGCCTGATGAGTCTGATATGTAAGGCCATGGAGCGCATCATCATGGACCTTATCAACAGGGACATAGGGAATCTCCAAACACTCGACCCCAAGCAGTTTGGGTTTGTGAAAGGTAGATCATGCCTGCTCAACCTGATAGACTTCTTCGAGTCTGTCACCAGAGTTGTGGATGAAGGCAAGGTAATGCACACAGCCTACCTAGATCTTGCCAAGGCCTTCGACACCATCCCTCACTCAAGAATCATAGATAGACTCACTAAACTAGGCATAAACACTTATGTCACAAGATGGGTAGCCAACTGGCTCACTGATAGAACCCACACTGTAAAAGTAGCGGACTCTAAATCTGACTACCGACCAGTTACAAGTGTCGTTCCACAGCGATCATTTCTGGTCCTCTTTGGCATCTACTTATCTGAAGTCCAAGCCTACACAAAGGGACTCTGGTTGACCAAGTTCACAGATGACTGCAAATTGGGAGCAATTATAGATTCTTTTATGGATGCAGACATCCTACAACAAGGCCTCAGTGAGACCAATGGCTGGTACAAGAACCATGGCCTCAAGCTCAATACCAAAAAGTGCATTTTCATTCCCTTTGGGAAAAATTCAGTGCCCATGAACTACCACATACATAGTAGTCCACTTTACACCGAAGGTGTGATAACAGATCTGGAGACATAGGTTGACAGCAACTTCTCCTTTGATAACCACATTGCCACTGTGGTCAGAAAATCCTGTGTAGCACATCTTATCAAAAAAGGTTTCTTATCCAGAAAGAAAGACGTCATAGTCAGTGTTTACTCATCCGTCATTAGACCTTTTATTGCATATAACACCCCCGTTTGGTATGTACCTCACTAGACACCTATAACAACTAGAAAGGCCACAAAAATACCTAAGAGGATCTTGGGCCTTAGACATATGCCCTACACTGACAGACTCAAAAAACTCATTATACTCAGTCTCATATCGCCTACTTAGAAGCGATCTCTGCTTGACCTACAAGGCCATGTCTGACCCAGAGCTACTAGATATGTTCCACCTAAAGAAATCCCAATCCCTCCATACCATACCATACACTCCAGGGACCTAAAGCTCATTACCACCATAAACAGAACATGCTGGAGGGACAGGTTCCTAACCCAGCGACTTCCCATGCTCTGAAACAAACTCCCCATTCATGTCAAGCAGAGCACTTCACTGGCCCTTTTCTAGAGAAATCTTGATGAGTGGATGGGATGTATATATATATATATATATATATATATATATATATATATATATATATATATATATATATATAAAATACAGATATATATACAGATACAGATATATATATATATATATATATATATATTAAATGTGCAACTGTAGGTTTCACTGGAATTATGTTTCTACAATTACACATTTCTAAAGTGTCATGTCATACACATACATGTTGCTGTTTGCCCTGATTGGACATGGCTGGAGTTAGAAAGGAAGGTTCCCAATTTAGGATGCAGAGGTGGGGTGTTGAGGAGTCCAGAATCTTTACTGAATGACTGTACAGTGCCACACCTGAAGGCTCTGGCAGGGGTCTATACTTGCTCCCAGTACAAATCTGAGGAATGGAATAGTCTGGCCAAGGCTATCTTCAGTGCGACTGTCATTCCACACACTGGAGAACAGTGCAGGCACCATTTTAATGACTTTAAAAGGAGCATGCAGGATACACTCAACCAGTAGCTGGTTGAGTTTAGGACTGCTGACATTCTACAACTGTGTAAGTATAGATACAGAGAATTAAAACTAGATAGGCACCTGCATATAGGCAACATTTATATGCTTAATGCTCTTCTCTTATTCTCTTCTTTTTATTCCACAGCCAACCAGGAGATAATGGTGAAGAGGGAGACTCATGCTGAGCATTTAGAGAGACTGGGGGAAGCAAGGCGTATGTATGCAGCACAGCATAACCGTTTTTATCTAAAGTATTGCTCTTCTATACAGTAGTAGCAAATTAAGCATGCATATCCTAACTGTAACATCAAGCATGCATTTATTTATTATTTATTTATTTATTTCCAGTTTGATGACTGGGGAACCCCACTGGGCTAAGCAGAGCCCATTTTCAATGGAGACCCGGGAAGAAAAGCTCCAAAAGCAGTTAAGAGAATATAACATAAGTAAAGTATGGACTATACAGTTTACAAAGCATAAATATACAATTTAAAATACAAATACAAAATCAGGGAGTATATGTTTAAAAAACACAAAAATTAACATATAGATAAAGTCAAATAAGATAATTAAAAGTACAAGTCGTAAAGTGTTAATACAAGTTTAGTGTTTGTTCTAACAATAATGTTGGTGCTCAGAGGTGGTAGTAGATGAGAATGAAGGGAGATTTGAAAGAAACTGCATGCTTCGGTCTGCAGCACAAGCCAACTGTTGGAGTCAAATCTAATATTGTAGCCCCACATTGTGGGTTCAAATATGATTAGTAACAGTTATACAGTAAAATCATTTAAAAATATTGCATAATAATTTCAACAGAAGTATAAATGCCCTGCTGTTAACTTAATCTGTATAATTTGACCAAGCATATATATGCAATATATGCACATTACAAGGATTACTTTGAGCAATCATTAGTTATAGTTCATAGTTTTTAAGAAGTATACTTAAATGTAAATGTAGAAATAAATACTTTATTATTGTGATAATGCTTTGTATGTCACATATGATGGCACTAATTATCTCTTTTTTTTTTTTACCCCAACCCTTATTAATCTTTTTTATGTTTATATGTGTGGTCAGAACACTTCTATGTCATCTATTTCTGACAAATCACAAAATGCTTTACAGCACAAGGAAATAGGCCAACCCCCATGGCTCAGCCTGACCCCACTCCACTGGCTGCTGCACCGATGCCCAGCATATCTGAGACCCAACCTGACAGTACTGCCTCTGCTGACCCTATATTACCTGGGGCCCTCCAAATCAGGTGTACTACCTCAGTGGCTGGTCCTGTGGTACTCTCCAGGAGTAGTGGCAGAGGTCGGAATTTTGTCACCCTCCAGAAGATGCAAGGCTTGATGGGTAGGGTTGTGCACAGCTATTGGTGCATACACTCCTACTCCAGATGGAAAGAATGCTCTCTTTTATGGTCAGCAGGAGAAGACATCAATCACTTCAACAACCAGTGGAGTAAAATTCATTGATAGCAGTCCTGTGGGTGAGGACTAGATTCTCACTGTCCCTATGTTTAATAGGCATGGGCATCCAATGTCTCCTCCCTATCCCTAATCATGGTTTTCCCAAAATTGTTGTGTTCATCACCATCCCTGTGTCTTGTCTTGCTTGTCCTGTTGTCTGCAGCCACTTCCTCACCTACCCCACTTACTTGACTCAGAAATCCCTACATCCCTTACCCAATATTCATCCCTTAATAAAGTAAAAAATAAAAAATGGGCACATGTCTCACAAAAAAAATATTGTCCCATGCATAGCACTATGCTTTCTACCAGTGTCCTTTTGACACACTTGATTCAGTCCAATTGCATTGTTGTCAACCCTTTTTGTTGAGGTGACAGTCCAAATTCAGCTAATATTCTATGCATATTTTCATTTCACACTGCTAAAGAAGTGGATAACTGTAGTTCTTTCCTACTCCCTCCTGCACATTCCTATATTGCTTTCCCTTTCTTCTCCCCCCTGCTTGCCCCCTATTTCACCACTTTCCTGTCTACCAAATTTTAACACCTTTAATCTGGTCAAAACGTAGAGTCGCACATCCCACACATAAGTAACAAAAACCCAAAGAAACCCTTCACTTTTTGCCCTCTCTGCAAGGAGTTTCGCATTGAGCAATAATGTTGAGCAATTGTGAACTGCTCTTCAATGGTACAGTTACCTCAGTGCAATGCTGCTTAAGTACACTGCCTAAGTTTACACACAGTGATAGCAGCATAAAGAAATATTTTATTGCATTATAAATACATATTTTAAATTATTAGATACACTTGGATTCGAAACATGAATCATCTGGGCTCAAAAATGAAATCTCTCAGTGCATTCACACCGGCTGCCACAGAGTCAACTACACAGCAAGTGATTTTCTTACACTCAGTACTATCCAAAGTCATGACTGCCATGCCTCTCTGCTTAGAGTATTGATGTGGAGGTAAGCAAACCTCTACAACCAAAATCTCAACTGAGTAAGATTGCAGAGTAAAACAAGCACAGGATGCAACGCAAAGGAAACTCTAGGCTGCCACAGCATCCAATCAACTACCTTTAACAAAGAACTGGGGCTTTCACAGTGTACAATACTGCTTCATCAGACCATAGTAAAAGTAACAAAGCAGGAAAACATTTAAATACAAGGCAGTCTAATCAAATGCAGAGATTAAAATCCCATGACAATTAAAAATCATGTAAGCAGTGATTATGTCACCTCAGCATGCACCAATAAACCTCTAAACTGTCATAATGTTATTAATGAAGCAGAGGCCCACATTTGCTTGCTGAGTAACTACGCACAAATGAGGAAAGCAGTAGATATGCCTCTCACCAGGCTGGATAAGGAGAAAGTCATGGTTAGTTTTCTGTCAGGTGCCAGAATCCACCATATCACATATGCACTCAGGTCTGTCAACAGCAGATACTGTTATGACTCTGTCATAGTCCATGTTGGTGTGAATGACTTGAGATGTACCTCTCTGGCCTATATGAAGAGAGACATGATTGAGCTCGCTGACACCCAGAATGATGCCTCAATACAAACAGAAAACTTTGATTGACTTTAACAATTGGCTTAGTTTCTGGTGTCATTCCAGGGGGGAATTCAGTACCTGACAACCTGGGAAGATATGATCGACAGACCATGATGCTTTAAGTAATCCAATAAACAATGCTGAGAGGTAACCAATGGCTTGAAAAGTTACCACCATAAAAAGTCCACAAAAGTACGCAAGTGAATAAAGCAAATGAGATATAAAAATCCAAACGTTGACCTTTATTTGTTACGAATGGTAAGCGCTTTCACTAATGCTTCTTCAGACCATTAACATTCAAATGCTTTACTTAATTCATTATATATACAACACGTGAATAACCTCTAATCAAGCTCTTTAAAGAGCTATGAACTCAAAAAGGTATACATTTGTCTACATCCACCATAGTAAACATATTCAACTTACATTCGCTACAACATTGGGCCACTTGATAACTAAAGTAGCCCGTTATGAGTTGTTATTTAAATATAGCTTAATTCCACTTGTATACTTATATAATATGTATTAATTACGTTTACAATATATAGGTTACAATTGGCTACAATGTTAAACTACTTATTAACTAAAGTAGCCAGTTATGAATTGTTGTTTTAGTATACCTTGATTGCCGCTGATTCGTATATATGCTTATTTAATACAAATTATTGACATTTACAATATACAGATTACAGTGAATGGCTATATAAATTCATACTATTACAGCCAAAAATAGTTGCGTTAGACCTGCACATCTTATAATGTAAAAAATCCCGATATCTAAATGTATATAAAAGCACTTAAAAACATATGAATAAAAATTCCCGTGAAGCACAATGCTTCAAGAGAAATACACTTAGAGCCTCTAAAGACAGTCTATCTAATGGATGCTGAAAATAATACATTGCAAAAAATCAATCATATACAAGCCATCAATTCATTTCTACTATCTACTGTCACACAGAATTAGCGACCATAAACGTCAGCATCATCAAGACCACACAGCCAGATAGCGCGCGCCCGACCAACCCACACCATATTCAGCACCTAGCCCTCCAATAGATGGTGAATGCCTGTATCCACTAAGATGCTGGACACAATGCGAGTCGATCACGCACACTCCACCCAGCAGTACAGTCCCAACAAGACCGACACAAGTAACATAACAGCTGCAAAATATCTCGAGTATATCATAATATTAAATGAGCAGTTAATATTACTCTTGAAATTAAATATCATAACTACTAATTTAGACTTAAAAATTCTAAAAAACATGAGTGCATATCACCAAATATCAGCTAATGTCGAGCATATTTGCCAATGTTATGTTGAATAAATAAATATAAGTGTCATTCCAATATTTTCAAGGCCTACTCTCATCAATACCAATGTTAACCTAGAGATATCTCTCTTGATGACACCAATGATGTAAAGCTAATACCTACCCATATATAACCAGTACTAAACAAAGGAGCTATCACCTTCTCTTAAGATGTCTCACTCTAAGAGCAGGTTTAATGGAAGCCCTATCATTAAGGCCCTTTCCTTTATCTGCCCTAAATGTCAAAATCCAGTTAACCTCCCTTCTCTCTGTGGTATTTCGTATATTTCCTTCCCTTATACCGGGGACAAGTTGATCCACAACCATAAACTTAAAACTATGATGCATGCCCTCACTACAAACATGTTTTGCTAGGACATTATGGTTGTGTCCTATCCGTATAGCATAGAGGTGTTCCCTAATTCTAGTTTTAAGCATTCTGTTAGTTTTCCCAACGTAAAATGATTGGCATATCTGACAACTAGCTAAATATACTATATGTTCAGTATTACAAGAAGCTGTAACCTGAAAATGATAAATATGTCCTGTGTTAGGATGTATAAAACTGTTGGATGTGTCTATATAGGCACAGAAATTACAATTTCCACATGGGATAGTGCCTGTATGTATAGATACCTCACTCTTGTTAACTGGATGGCATAAAAGCCTTTTAAGATTAAATTTATTCTTATATAAAAAATTTGGTCTTTCACCTATTATCTGTTTAAAATCCTCATTGCTTGTCAAAATACGCCAATGTTTTTGAATGATATCTATAATATCTTTTCTATCATTAGTGTAATACATGGGTATTCTTAGATGTTTAACATCCCTTTCTCTACATATAGTAGCATTGCTTCCTTCAGAAAAATATGGTGCAGCTCTATCTTGCCTAAACTCACTAATATTACTTAGACCCATCTTGATTTCATTTTCGTTATACCCTCTGCATAAGTCTATACCTAAAGTTATTAATTTCATCCTGAAAATAACAATCTGTAGCATTTAACCTTGAAATCCTCATGCTCTGTCCTTTGATTATATTGCGAAATATATGGTGGGGATGCATACTTTTTCTATGTAAAACAGCATTTCTATAGCAATTTTTTCTATAAACCCCAGTGTTAACTTGATCAGTCATTACCCGTTCGACATAAACATCTAGATATTCTATCCTAGTATCAGAGTAATGAGAGGTAAATCTCAGGTAAGAAGTCATACTGTTAATTTCATCTATGTAAGTTTGTAAACTTTCAGAACTGCCCTGCCAAACCAGGAAGACATCATCTACAAAACGTCGATAAAATTGAACGTAGCAAATATGTAATTCATGTTGAAACAAAGTATCTTCCTCCCAGGTGGCAAGGAACATGTTGGCGTAACTGTTGGCACAAGATGTGCCCATTGCTACGCCATCACGTTGTAAATATACCTTGTCATTATACACAAACACATTGTGCTCTAATATGACCTCCATAAACATAGAGATCAGATCTATTTTGTGACCAGTATATTGGCTATGCTTACTTAAATACTGTTTTATAGCATATACGCCTATGTCATTAGGGATGATCGTAAATAATGACTGTATATCTAATGTAACAAACAACATATCAGAAGTCAATTTAGAAATACTAAAATGATGGTATAAATCAACTAAAAATTGTTTTGTGTCTTTAAGGATATGTGTGTTCATATCAATGATGGGTCTAAGGTGGTTCTCAACAAATAGAGATAACAGCTCTGTGCACCATCCACCTCCTGAAACTATAGGTCGCATGGGAGGATCAGTGCTATGCTTGTGTATCTTGGGTATTCCATTGATACTCTGTATTACTGGATATTCTACTACTAGGAATTCACCCAGTTCTCTATCTATGATATGGCTGTTAACTAAATCACAAACCATACCATACAACTTATATTTAATGTGTTCAAGACGTTTATCAATTGCCTCATAGTATTTATTATCATTAAGCATCCTCTCCATACTAATGTCATAGTGGATTTTGTCCATAACTACTATAGGACCTCCCTTGTCCGCTGGTCTAAAAACAACGCTCTGATCTAATCTAAGTCTATTTAAAGCTTGCCTTTCATGATAATTCAAATTGTTGTACACTTTACGTGGTTTACTGGTTAGAAAACATTCATATATATCCTCTTCAACTATTTTATAGAACGTTTCCAATAATGGATGATTCTGAGGTACATAATCACTTAACTTCTTCAACGGCTGTGAGCCACTGCTGATGTCATTTCCATATTGATACCTTAACATAACATTTCTCACAAAGATTTTTATATCTGTCAGAACATCAGTTAACTTGCTCTGAGCTGTAGGAATAAAAGTTAGGCCCTTATTCAACACATTAATTTCATCACTGTTCAATATTTTATTAGAAATGTTCCAAATTAAATCACATTCTTGTGGTTCCACATTTTCTTGAGTGTTTGATTGGAATGTCTTTCTTCTGAAAGTTTCTGCTTCTGCCGTCCACGACTGGCAGAGCGGCCTCGCTTGTCTCCCTTCCCCATTGATATTGGGAGGGGGAATTGTTGGAGAAAATTCTCCTGCTGTAAAAAATTTGAAGTGGGTAAACTGTGGCTTTTAGTTTTAGGGCGTACTGATGGCATTACTGTAGTAGAACTCGAATACGCATTCAAAGTATTATGCTGTCCACTCATGTCATGCACCTTAGGAACACTTAGGGAAGTAGGAGATTTTAAAGGGACAGTGGATTTGTCCATTGCCACAGTATGGATAGTAGCTTTGACTTGAATTTGCTCAGGCTCACTTATAACATCAGTAAATGTAGACTCATTCTCAATAATTTGTTGATGAGGCTGTGGCAAATCACTAGTCTGCATATGCACAGATTCAGTGGAATTAATGTTATTGGAAAATTGTCTCAAAGGATTCATAAACCTGGGCCAGGCGAAAACCTGAGAAGAACGAAAATCTTGAATGTCTCTATCTATCTTATTTCTTTTTTGCTGCAGAAGGCGTCTCTCATATACTAGAATACCATCTAGCATGTTATTAATAGCTTGATTTAGAGGTAATTCTGGATATGTCTGGCAAAGTTCCTGTTGCTGTAACATAATTGACTCAATTAACTGCTCTTCCACTGGTGTGAAAAAGTCTATCAATAGTTGAATATATTTCTTACTCAACTCTAAATTTAGTTTTTGCCATTGTGTCAATAACTCAGGATACTGATCACCATATGTTGGCATTTTTAAGATTCTCAAACCTCTAGGTATTATACTTCTATTTAAACACACTTCAAAATGCTGTCTCTGAGTGGAGAGGCGTTTTAATTTTAACATATCAACCTCCAATTTCTGGACTGCCGTATGCATTCATTCAGCCACCTCCAAAGTTAATTTTTCATTATTATCAGCTTGTGCTTCATAAGGCATTAACGAGTTAACATTGTTTTTGAGACAGGATAACATTTTAATTTTCAGGCTTTCGCCCCTTTCACCATTAAAATGAGAAACATTAACACTTGCCTTAGTATTGGGTTGAGACATTGTAATGACATTATTTACTTCCACTGGTGCAATTGTTTGTTCGTGTCGAGTCACGCCATCTGGTCTATAATCCAGTTCTATGTTATCTGTAAGCTCTGCCATGTCACCGTGGAATCGGTAAAGTAAAATAAAACCAAACAGTAAAAATGTCGTTCCCAATGGTGTAAATACCTCTCTGCAGCTGAAAAATCCAATAAGTAATCCAATAAACAATGCTGAGAGGTAACCAATGGCTTGAAAAGTTACCACCATAAAAAGTCAACAAAAGTACACAAGTGAATAAAGCAAATGAGATATAAAAATCCAAATGTTGACCTTTATTTGTTACGAATGGTAAGCGCTTTCACTAATGCTTCTTCAGACCGTTAACATTCAAATGCTTTACTTAATTCATTATATATACAACACGTGAATAACCTCTAATCAAGCTCTTTAAAGAGCTATGAATTCAAAAAGGTATACATTTGTCTACATCCACCATAGTAAACATATTCAACTTACATTCGCTACAACATTGGGCCACTTGATAACTAAAGTAGCCCGTTATGAGTTGTTATTTAAATATAGCTTAATTTCACTTGTATACTTATATAATATGTGTTAATTACGTTTACAATATATAGGTTACAATCGGCTACAATGTTAAACTACTTATTAACTAAAGTAGCCGGTTATGGTTAGTTTTCTGTCGGGTGCCAGAATCCACCATATTACATATGCACTCAGGTCTGTCAACAGCAGATACTGAAATGACTCTGTCATAGTCCATGTTGGTGTGAATGACTTGAGATGTACCTCTCTGGCCTATATGAAGAGAGACATGATTGAGCTCACTGACACCCAGAATGATGCCTCAATACAAACAGAAAACTTTGATTGACTTTAACAATTGGCTTAGTTTCTGGTGTCATTCCAGGGGGGAATTCAATACCTGACAACCTGGGAAGATATGATCGACAGACCATGATGCTTTACCAGAGATTGCCTGCATCTGTCTTACCTGGGATTTAGACTTCTGGCAAAAGATCTTGCCTGCCCCATAGTGCCTTTTTTAGGAAATGTTCTGAATTTCAACAAAATGCAAATTAAAGGTCATGCTGCTAAATGTTAGGAGTCCAAACATGAAACTGCACTCATTGCAAGCATTCTTAACCCTGGAAAATGCTGACATCTGTGCAGTCACAGAAACCTGGTTCAAAGTTGTGGAAAAGCACCCCAGCCTTACCTGGTTACTCATCCTATCATACATTCAGACCCCAAACTGTGGGCAGTAAAGCCAAAGGAAGTGGAGTTTCAATATACATTAAAGACATACACACCTCCAGGCTGGTCAAACAGTATGACGTACAGGAGACACTCCAGGTGCAGTTAACCATTGATAAGACACCTATTCAAGTCATAGCTAGTTACTGGCCCCCAAATATGACTCAAGAGGCCAAATCTGCCTATTTGGACCTGTTTGAATCTATCAAGATTAAACCCCTTACCCTGATCCTGGGTGACTTTAACTTCCCAAACATAGATTGGAAAAACTACTCATACCAGAACACAAATGCCCAGAGATTCCTTGATTTTTCAATGCAAATTCCTTAGAATAGCTAGTTGAAACACCCACAAGAGGTGGTAATATCTTGGACTTTTTATTAACCAACATGATTAACCACTGCAGCATCCCTATAGTATCATCTTCCCTGGTAAGATCCGACCGTAAAGCAGTCACTTTCAAAGTCACCATCTCCCCTAACCTACCAGCTAGGATCAGACATAAAAACTTCTCTAAAGCTGATTACAGCCTCCTGAGGGATAGTATAAACATCTTTACAGCCCCATCCCCCTCTGTAGGAACTGGAACCAATATCCAAAACTAAATAAAAGCGCTATGCAAGCATTTATATAGATGCATGGAATTAGTAATATCCAACAGGACTAAATCATCCTCAGCAAGGAAGAGTAAACCTGCCTGGTGGACATCTACAATAAATACATCCTATAAAAAAGGAAAAAAATTGCTGTCCAAGACCAAGAAGGAGCAGGTGCCCAACTGGAAGCAATGCCTCCTTAGCCTGAACAAGCAAATAAGAGCACTAGTGAAATCCTCCAAAGCAAACTTTGAGTCCAAATTGGCCACATCTACTAGAGATTATCATAAGAACTTCTTCAAATATGTCCGCAACATCAAAGGAAGCACCCAGATCTGCACAGAACTGGTGGTCAAGGACACCACATATACAAATGGCATAGATATAGCAAACATGCTGGCTGACAGATTCAGCAAAAACTTCACCCCTCTGTCCCCCACATCAGTAAATCAGGTCATCCCCAGTACCTGCCCCCTTCCCCTTATATCTAGGGAACAGGTCATCACTGCTCTATCAAAGGCAAAAATACAGCCTCCATGGGACCTGATAACATACCAGGCTGCATCCTACATAAACTCAGATATGAACTTGCAACACCATTAGCTGCCCTATTCAACCAAAGCCTGAGTATCAGCTTCGTCCCAGTTGAGTGAAGGACAGCCACTGTCATCCCTTTACACAAAGCTGTAAAGGAGGATCATCCAATGATCTAGGAAATTATAGACTTACCAGCCTAACTAGCCTGATCTCTAAGGCCAAGGAATGGATTATTATGGACCTCATTAATAAGGACATTCGCAACCTCCAAACACTCGATCCCACACAGTTTGACTTCATCAGGGGGTGGTCATATCTGCTAAATTTGGTTGACTTCTTTGAGACAGTCATCAAAGTCATGGAGGAGGAGAAGATGGTACACACCACCTACCTTGACCTGGCCAAAGCTTTTGACACTATTCCCCACTAGGGCATAATGGAGAAACTCTCTCAACTAGACATCAATCCGTATGTTACCAAATGGGTAGCAAACTGGCTCACTGATAGAACCCACCTAGTCAAAATAGGAAAAGCCATCTCAAGCATAGACCATAACAAAGGGTGTACACCAGGGTTTTGTCTTGGGGGCCTCTGTTATTTGGGATATACTTTTCTGAGGTGCAGCCCAAAACCAATGGGCTATGGCTGACCAAGTCTGCAGATGACTGCAAGCTGGGTGCTGTCATCAGTTCCCCTAGTGATGTATACATCCTCTAAGAGGGTCTCAGTTAGACAAATGACTGGTGCCAGAAACATGGCCTCAAGCCGGATACTAAAAAATGCATCATCATCCCCTTTGGGGAGAGTGACATCCCCACAAATTATCACATTAATAACAATGTACTAAGCATGCAATCAGTTGTGATAGATTTAGGCACCCAGGTTTGATAGCACCCTGACTTTTGACCACCATCGTGCTTCCGTTGTACATAGTAAGGGTATCTCATCCAGGGGCAAGGAGGTCATAACATCCCTGTATTCTTCCCTTATAAGACCCATTACTGAGTACAACACCCCTTTTAGCATATACCTTTTAAAGCACATGTAGCAGCTGGAGAGAGCGACCACAGAGGTTCCTCACCAGGAGAATCCAGGACCTCAAACATCTACCATAAACAGATAGGCTAAAAATCCTATACCTCTACTTAGTTTCATACAGACTCCTCAGAGGTGACCTCTGTCTGGCATACAAGGTGATCAAGGACTCCTACTTGATGGGAATGATGTATATCCACAAGTCAAGCTCCACTTGAGTAATTCACATGTATGGCCTCAACCTAGTCTGTGACATAAACAGGACTTGTTAGCAGGACAGATTTGTGTCCTAGAGACTCCTCCATCTATGGAATAGACTCCATCTCCAAATCAAGCAGAGTACCTCTTTACCCCTTTGTAAGTGCAACCTGGATAACTGGATGGGACACAGAAAATATACCCTTAGGATTCTGCCCATGTTCCTGCTGGACAGGGGCATCAGGTGCTGACTTGTCTAAACATGGGCCAAACTCTTGGTTATGCTTATAAGGGCCTCAGTGCCAATAACCTAGTAGCCTCCTATGATCTTATGTATATCTCGCATGTGCAAACACTTTGCCATCGATCTTGCAAACTAGCTGCTCTGCAGTGCATTATACAAAGTGCACAATACCATGAATTACTTATGTTTACTGCCCATTTAGTCTTCATCCCATGAAAGTACATGTAAAATATAACCAAAGGGGGAAGGTACTTTTTAAGTAAAGAGCACATATTTACACTGTAGCCATGTGTTACCTACACTCATGCACTTGAAACATGGTCTCTCAGTACTTGTTCCCAAATATATCAACTATGCTACTGAACTAAATAAAAAATGCTCTGTTATATACCATGTACATCTTTATACCAACAATACACATTCAGATTTTTTCATACTTGTTGTAATGTGGACATCATTTTGCATACAGTTTGTAAAGCTGTCTCTTAAAATATACATGCAAATTGGAAACACAACAACAAATTCTACACTCTGCACACTCATCATTCTGGTAACATGCAGATCTTTAATACCGTGATACTTATACATGGCTAACCATCCATTTCATACAGGCCTCCTAACATATTCTCTCAAACATCCAGTGATGATATCATCCACTATAAAGTGTACTGCAACATTATAGAAGGCAAACTTGTGCCATTGCACTTGCATTAAGTACTGAGTTCTTTTGCTGGTGTACCTAGTTAGGTAGGGGTTCTAATCTCGCTGCAGTCAACTTGTGTGTGCATGTGTTTGTATAGCCAGAAGAGCATAACTGTGTATCCTTCAGTCATCAGTACAATCTCATGGAATGCCACTATTTTAACAGTTGTACATGCCTACACATCCATTTAATTCAGGCCTTACAACATCTTCTCGCAAACATCCAGTGAGGATGTCATCCACTATAAATTCTCCTGCAGCATGATAAAAGGCAGACTTGTGCTGTCGCACATGCATAAGTACTGAGACCTCTAACTGGTATGCCTAGTTAGATAGGGGTTCTGATCTCACTGCAGTCAGTGTGTGTGTGTGTGTGTGTGTGTGTGTGTGTGTGTGTGTGTGTGTGTGTGTGTGTGTGTGTGTGTGTGTGTGTGTGTGTGTGTGTTGTTCTCTTGGTCGACATTAGAGAGAGCAGTTTACACCAGTATTGGGGATACTGCTATTACCCTTGTCTCTCACCAGACACTACTGATGTCATCAGCTATAAAGTGTTGTCCAACACTATGAAAGTCAGACTTGTTCTGTCGCTCTTGCTTTAAGTACTGTTCAATGTAAATTGTTAGGTAGGGGTTCTGTTCACACTGTAGTTAGCTGGTGTGTCTGTGTGTGTCTGTTCATTTGGTTGACATTCAAGAGTCCATTTTACACCAGCATGTGGGACACTGCTATTACCATCTTCTTCTCACCAGACTCTATTGATGTCATCAGCTATAAAGTGTTCCCCAACACTAGGAGAGCCACATTTGTGTTTTGGTGCTTGTGTTAAGTACTGTGCCCCGTAAATAGGTAGGGGTTCAGTTCTTGCAGTGAACCATAAGTGTATTTGACAATCATGATGGTGACAATTTTAGAATGTTATATGAGTTCACATTTATGTCCAAAACTCCTCCAAACATCTTGTTGTAGCACACAATTACTATGTTTTGCTTTGTAACTTGCAATCTGACTGTATTCAAGACAAACCAGTGCTGTGGCAGTAACATTAACTACTGTGTTTGCAAACTACTTTAAACATATAGGTGCTCTAATCTGACAGCAGGCAACTTGCATGTCTATACATACAACTATCACTTTTGAAACAATTTTAATCAGGGATGTCACTCGACATCCATGCTCTACACTCCTTACAACACGTTCTCCTCAGCATACAAGGATACTGTCATACTCCATAAAATGCAATGTGACAATGTTGTAGTCAGATATATGTGGTGTTGCTAGTGCGACATTGCATGAGATTTATAGTCTATTCCTACACAGGTGTAATATTGAAATCTGGCCCAGTCTACTGATGTGTGTCTGGTTGGTGGCACATTATGGTCATTGTGTGATCTTTGGCATAGCTCTTTATTTCACTACCACTTGTGGTACCTTTCAAGTAGCCCCACATACTCTCCTTTATCCTCTGGATACATGATTTCCTTCCTGCTGAGGAGTGAATGATGTCATCATGTCAAATATGCATACCTACACTATGAAACAGAGTCCTTCCATGGGCCTCTGCAAGCCATCTTCAGACCACTGCATGTGTGATTTCTAATTCTGTCATGATATGGTGCACATGTCCTATATGAACACTTGTACAATGTAATGCAATTCAACAAATATACACATACACACAATAGTCTTACTATCTTCCATAATATAAATTTATTTATATGGTATAATAATGACTAGGATTTCACACAATGTTGGCCATCAGCCTATTAGTGTTTTATTACCCTACAAATAGTTGACATGTCAATGTTGCTGTCATTGCCATGTGATATTTTGAGGTGTGGATGTACAGTATAGCTACAAGCGGGTATTACAATCTGTGATGTGAGCTATTGTATTGATGGCCATTGCTATCATTGCATTACATGCTACTTCTATAACAGCTGTAATAATACACCCCCTGTATACTGCTGGAATTGTATGATACATGTTGTGTTTTAGGACATGTGCTATTGTAGTGGAGCAGATCAACCTTCTACACTGTTCACATTCTACCATCACAGTGACACTTGCAGTATGGCACCGGAGTGCATGTGTCTACATACTATCATTACATGCTGTGTGACACACTTCAGTATAAATGCATATTGATTACATGACCACATAAGTCTTCTTTCATGCACATGTTGTTATGCTGTGGTATACACAACCAATGTATCACATGTTTTGATACAATTGCAGCCTTGTGGAATTTATTGTATACGCAGTTGTGTTGCTATACCCAAGGATTATTCAGGTGGTCAGCAGCACCAATGTATGACTGTTAGCATTTGTGTCATAAAATGTTCTGCATGAGCCACAAACACCTGATGTGTCATGATATGGCATCAGGCTGCTCAAACACAGCCTGCCCATGAAACACATATAGGCATACATTGTACAATTTATGTAAATACATGACACCATTACAGTCGTAAGACTGTGTGCATAGTACAAGTGTGTGGTATGTGATGAATGACACAGTTGCATTTGTAGGTCTTTTCACAAATCATTTATTAAAATAAATTTGAGATGTTAGGTGGAATACACAACTAAGCACAGATCTGCATGTGGCTGCCACCAGACATACTGAACTGGAGGAAATAGCAATCACTAGCTGACAGTTTGTCTCACCCTTCAACCCCTGACCACTGACCATCAGTCAAACTGTACATACAAACATTACAGTTTCTTTTCTAAGGAGGGCAGCACTTCCGTGTGCTCTGTATGGCTAATAACACAGAATCAATGGGCTGTGACAACATCACAGATTGCCTATAGTGTGACTCAAAACATGGGTCTACCAGACCTAGTTAGATCCATACTTCAGCACAGCTTCTGGACGGAATGTTTTCTCATAGAAGGGTGTACATCAACATGCATCCATCTAACACAAATCCACACTGAGATATTACTGAGACACTGTCATGAGTGCCATAAACACCTATACCACCAAGTGGATAGACCACTGGATCACACACATGACAGATAAATATGTTGAAGTGTGTGAAGTGACCTATATCTAGAGTCCAGTGATCAGGTTGGTACCTCAGGGCTGTGTGCTAGGCCCTTTCCTGTTCATTATTTGAGTTACAGACATCATGAAGGACCTACATATCCTCTGTCAAAACAACTTTGTGGAGGATTGCAGACCGCAGACAATCATTGAATCCAAGTGTGATATTAGTACAATACAGTCAGCATCAACACACACAAAGGATTGCTGCCACAGCCATGGAGACATAGGAGATGAACCAAAATCATGGGGAGGTTGTTATATTATAAAAGGAAACACACAACTTAATGATAATATAGGCAGCACAACCCTATATAGGTGTGTGACCTGTGTACTCTGGTAGATGGTATGAGGAACATTCACCAGCATGTGCCCAAAGTGGTAACTACTCCCTTGTTATGTAACACAACAACTAAGTATATGCGGGACATCCACATCAAAGGCCATTATAGTTCCATAGTTCACAACCTTTATCACACCAATAACTGAGTACTATGCACCCTTTCTCATGTACATCCCAACACATCTTCCAAAGATGAGTTACTCAAGTGTACCACATTTCTACAGTGAGCTCCCACACACTGTATTTGCCATACCTAAGTATTCTTTTTGTTTCATAAACATTAGTGTTGGATGGTGCAGAACCCCCATCAAGATGTTATACAAGATGCATGCGTGATACGTGTTCCTTTGATAAACACAGTACATAACTGATTGACAACATTGATGGCATGAGTTACATTTGTGATAGTGTGGATTGTGCCATATATGTCATGAACATCTGTTAACTAGCCTGTAGTGCTCATAATCTCACATGCAGGTATAGGAGTGTCCCTCCTAACACCTGCAGCAGATGTTACAGTTTCAGGAAGGTGCGCTTGATTCCCCTCATAGATTGCTGACAAATCATAATAGTTGTACAAGTGTGTTCTTGCAGAACCATCTATGATCACTCATAATCACATATATTATCTCAGAGTCATGGGATTACTGGTGCTATCATTCTGATATTGTTCATGATTGTGTGTGCTTCTGTCTACTGTTGTCCATGAGCCTGTAACTATGTGTCCCACTTGGCTGAGACCTGTGCTGACATTACATTCATATTCAGCCAACTCATTTTGCGCAGCTTCACAATATGCACCTAACCCCTATTGTATATACCGTCTCTGATATATGTCCTCTCCATTGTTCATGTCAGGATGTGTATATCACAAAGACTATTCTCTATTGATATGTCACCTTGTGTGACAGTCACATAATATACACTAATTGTGCACTCCATACGGTATCATGTTGATATGTGATTAGTATTCAGGCTACAACTGTCTTCATTGACATGCCCTCATCTGCTGCACATTACAATGTTTCACCTGTCGTCTTTCCCTGTGTTCATTCTTACAATTCATCTGTGTGTCCCTATCCAATACAGACACTTCCCCAGACTGTTTATTTATAATGCAGTCTAGGTACCCTTACTGATCATTTACACAACCTTTGCTCAGTATGCCTGAAACAGGTTTCCACAATACTAGGCACTACATACACTTTCATGTAATGTGTTGGAACTCTACACATTCCTTTATTAATAACCCTGGTAATCATTGTGGCATTCTGCACAATTCCACAGACCTAGTTTGCCTGTAGGTAAACAGGTTTATATGTCTGCTGCTGTTCATACATGGTTTCCTGGCCAGTTGCTGGCCACAAAACTACATTTAAATGCAGTGGGTGGCATGCATATGTAATTAGGGCTGCTGCTAATCCAGCAAGCATGTAAACTCCCAGTAGGCTTTGTGCTAAGCCTACATGGAGTTTAGTGAATTTCTAGGTAGGTGTTGTCATTGCACTTCAATGTCTTGAATGAATGCAGCAAGAATGAGCTTTGTTCCTATTATCTCTTCAGACTTGACCTTGGGTAATTTCTGAATAATGTTACAAGGATTATGGAATTCAAGGGATTCACCAAGAGGTGGCACACTAAGAACAATAGCTTATGCAGATCATGCACTATTTCTGGACAGTGATCATAACAGGTTAGTTGGTTTGTTTGCTGCACACTGTGGAGGCATAACTTATAAGTTTAAGGTTTGTAGACCAATGTCTAACCACGACTAGGGGAATTTATAAGTACTTTTTGTGGAGCTGGGCTGTGAAATTACCCCAATGGCTTCATTCATTTAGGAATGATGAGTGTGCCTCTCAGACTTCTGTACCCTATTTCCACACTTTGTGCTATTAGACACCAGCTGATTTAGAATAATGGGCATGAATACACTACATTTTTTTCCATGGGGAGTCTGCTTGTATCTTATAAGATGTTCTAAGTCTTTCACTGGAGGTAGGTGTGATCAAACTGCTAAATATGTTGGTGCATTGTCTAAAGGTCAGGGTTACTGCAACTTAGCATTACAATTTTTTTTGGGGGGTGGGTCTAATTATATACTCCTGTGATCAAGTTCAACTGTGATTTATAATTAAACTTAGCCATCCTATTCAGGCAACCCCTTCTAAAACATTAATAGATTTATAGATTCATAGATATTCCTAGGCCATTGTGTCTGATGACCATTCTCATCTTGCCTGTATCTTTCCTCAAGCTGAAAGTCCTTTCTCCAGGAGTTCTATACTGGCCAATCCTGGAGAAAATTATGGATACCCTCCCAGTCATCTAGTTTATGTTTAACAAAAGATAGAAATTCACACTGCTTAACATGTAGTGAAAGTTTATTACAGATGTTTGGCAGCACTGGATTATATATACATCCCTCTGCCATGTTTTATTTATCTGTTGGCAAAGGTTTTGTTTCCTGGTACTGGTATTAGTGAATATATTGAACATGCAGAAAAACAGAAGGTCCAGGATAATTTCTCCTCAGAAGTCTAAAAGACATTGAATAAATGGATACAGCTTTCAGCATATGTTGGTAGCTTAGGGTCTTTAGGCCTGTGATCTTTTTTGTTAGGGAACTTTGGGGGTATTTCTAATTGTTTGTTATGTTTAATGAGATATATTCCAAAGGGGGCACTGTACTCAATAATTGGCCTAATCAATGCTGAGTATAAAGGAGTGATTACTTCTTTAGACCATGATGATATTCCTTGAGAAATTACCTGGGCTAAATAAAGGAATTTACTTACAACTACTGTTATATCATTGCCAAAACAGCAGGAACTATCATCCCAAGTGCCTAGGTCCCTAACTACTGTTACCAAATCATTTCCCATGCCACTTCAGACTGTCTGTACTAAGTAGGGAGGGGTTATTTTACAGCAGATGAGGCAAAAATTCAAGCTGTAATCTAATGGACATGACAACTAACCAGTGCTGGCCAGCTGTCTGTTGTTAACTGATGTGTGAAGGCATTATGCTGTGCAAAGCCAAGTGGCTGCATCAGTCTGGATATCTTTGTCAAAGGCTTGCTGGAGCACAGCACATTGTATCAGTTCATGGACCTCAGGGTCAGATGAGCTGGCTGGAAAGGTATTTGTTAATGGCCTTTGTGGCATTGTGAGGTATTGCCAGCTGTACCTGGAAAAGTAAGACAGTGCATGTGAGACATATGTCATTTGACTGTCCCATCAATTTTTACAGATGCTTGTACTAAAAATGTATTTGTTAAAGTTGTTTATGTTATAAAATGCTGCAACTGAATTTTAACAAAGTTCTGAATGTGAACTGTGCCAGAGTCAGGTGACTAGATGTGATGTAATTCTATAACCATCTAAAAGACGGAACTCTGGAAGCAGCAGTTTGTTTTTGTCTTTCTTTGGAATCTGATATATATAAAAGATCTATGCCAGATATCACAGTTCAGTTGCTCAGTAGTTGTTAGCTGTACAGTTAGGGGGTTTCTGGAGTATCTCATCTTACCTTGTGGAAGTGTGCATCTCAGCAATACATCTTCCCTTCCGATATTAACTGAGTATACTAGGGATAGTTTCTCCTTAGTTTAGTTAGGAAAAGTACCATGAAATCAGATTAGTATTATTTCTTTTTCTGCATGTGAAATTCTATCCAACTGGGTTATTTTGTATTTCCCATGACTGAAAACTCTAATGTTCATTGTAACTAAATATTAAGTATTTTCTGGTTTTCAATCTTTATTATCCATTATTAAATATTTTATGCCTTTTCATTGTGGCTGGTCATTTACTGAATACTTTTAATATCCTGAGAGTACCTGTGCTTATTTTAGTGTCACTGTGGCCAATCTGAAATGCCTTACTGCTTTGGTCACACTCTACCTTTCATAACAGTATTAATTTTGCACAGCATAATGGGTTATCCCTTGTATGAGCCTTAGAGTATTTAGCTGTTGTCAACTACCCTGTAATCTGGACAGAGGAGACACAGCTGGTGAATCTTTCTCAGCCTTTCCCAGGTGTGTGTGTGTGTGTGTGTGTGTGTGTGTGTGTGTGTGTGTGTGTGTGTGTGTGTGTGTGTGTGTGTGTGTGTGTGTGTGTGTGTGTGTGTGTGTGTGTGTGTGTGTGTGTGTGTGTGTGTGTGTGTGTGTGTGCGTGTGTGTGTGTGTATGTGTGTGTGTGCGTGCGTGTTTGTGTGTGTGTGTGTGTGTGTGTGTGTGTGTGTGTGTGTGTGTGTTGTTGAAAAATCAGATATTCAAGGAAGTAGCGTGCTAATTGAACTATGATGCGGATAGCAGTGGGATGCCTACATATATTGAGTGAGTACATGGCAGTGTTTTGCCTAGGTTTTTGCAACTTGTTATTGAATCTCTTTAGGTTGAAGATCATTCTAATGTTTTGACCTATTTTTACAAGCTTTTCTAAATTTCTTCTGGAATTCATAACCATGACCAGCTTACTTGCATTGAGACTGACAGATACTTGGAACTGGGCCACAGTGCTCCAAGGTGGGTCTTGTTTGAGATCTGGAGAGACCGACAGTCCAGTCCCAGTAGAACATGTTCCCTGTGTGCTCTTGGGGGAAATTGTTCTGAATGCAGAGAGCTACATTTGAAATACTGCATAAATCCATTCCTGTTTTTAGTGACTTCCTCTCACCGGTGTTGGTGATGAGGATTGGAGCTCCTTGATTACTGGCCTGGGGTAAAGAGGAGCTATTACAGCCTCTGTTAAAGCTTTGTTTGCTTCATCTCCAATACACAATGCAATTATGGCATCAGGTAAGATTTGGTATAGGCTAGTCATAAGACAAAGTCAAGAGAGCTGTATTTTACACTTCAAAATTTATGGAAACCAACCATTAAATTTAATATCTTCTTCTGGGAAGAAGAACCAAACTTATCTTTTGAAGAAGTGCTATAATACAGATAATTTTCTCTTTGCAGAATGCTCACCTCCAAACTAAGCTCACAGGCTTAAGCCTTGGAATAATATGCAGAATATGGCCCTATGGATCAAATGTTGCTAGCAAGGTTTATGCAGTCCAGTCAATGCTTCATGGGTAACAGCAAAACTGTGAGGCTACTCAACAGTGTATGCTGTTGGGCTGTGAGAAATTAAGGCCTTTCTGGGAATCCACTAAGACAGCAGCAGAAATATTGATGAGTATTAGCTTACTGTAAAATATAGAACTGAATGTCCTGAACATCTTCCTCTGACATCACAGAAGCATAAATGCTTCTTTCCACCATTTCTTTATTTTCATGCATAGCAGCCTTAAAGAAATTGGTCAGGACAACCCCCATAACAACAGCTATTTGTAAACCAATAGTATAAATACATCAGCAACTTGTGCTATTTGAACTATGATGCAGACAGCACGAGGACGCCTACATAAATGGAATGTGTACATGGAAGTGTTTTGCCTAGGTTCTTGTAGCTTGTTATTGAATGTCTTCAAGCTGAAGAAGATCCTAATGTTTTGACCAGTTTTTGTAGGCTTTGCTAAATTTCGTCTGGGATTCAGAATGATTTATGTATTTATTTATTTTATTTATTTATTTGACATTTGTTAACTGGGTTTGTCTGATTGGGTAGAGATCCCTTTTCAATGGAGATCTGAGGAGAAAAGCTCTACAAAACAGTTACATAAGAATTTGAATATATAAATGAACATAAAAATTATAATAACAAAATAAACAAAGCAGACATTACATAACACATAATTCTGAGAACTGTAAAATTTTATACATTTTTAAGACAGTGATAATATGAAATAAGGATGAGTTAGAAAAGAAAACAGAAAGCTGAAAAGTATGAGATAAGAAGATAGCTAATGAAAGGGGCTAAAAGTGGAGGACAGGTAGAGAAATAGTGTAAAGTTAGGTGAAGTATACAAATTATAGTAGATAGGATTTAAATGAAAGACTATATTAGATAAGAAATAAGTGAATGACTATTGAGAGCAAGATTGAAAGGAAGAGATAATAGTGGGTAAGAAGAGAAATATAAAGATGGGATTGAAAGATATATGCCTCATAGTGAGATGCAGCCCAAAGGTGATTATCAGTTTACTAGCTGGAATGTCACAGCCCAAGCTGCAACTAGTTAGAAAACATACCCACTAAAATGGCAGGCCTAGCAGAGAGACAGAGTGTGTGTGAGAGAGAGAGAGAAAGAGAGAGAAAGAGAGATTCCCATTGTTGTGGCTAGGACTGACACAAGGAGAACAGCTGAATAAGCAGTATGTATGCGCCTAAACAAATGAATATGTGCCACATAGCAATGCTACAAGAAAGCTTGCAAGCCACCTTAAAGGGCCTATCACAAAGTTTACATCTGTCTTTAGACATTTAAAAGGGGTGGAGATGAGTGCAGAAGAAAATGGGAAGTGAGGGTGTAGCAAGCAGAGAAACATACACCTGGAAACAGTGGTAGTAAACATTGGACTTGGAATGGGAAGAAAGGCATATTTGTTTCAGGAACAGATAATTGATTTCACTATTTCAAGAAGTAAAGGTGTAAGGACAAGACAAGAGATACAAAGAGGGTTATGTCTGGGAGTAGGAGCCACAGACAAATGTAAAACAGACACAAAGACTGAGAGGGGAAGTGGTGAAACCCTCGAGAAGGACAGTGGTGATTGAGACATTTGCACAACAAACAGTAGACAGAGGGGGCACTCAAGTAAGGGAAACATCAGGATGGGAAATACAGTAGGTATAAACCTCCTTTATCTGCACTGCCTTGGCCATGCCTATTAAGATGTCAGTCAGCTCAATTACAACCCTTCCTACTTCACACTGGGTCCTGCCTGTGACGGTGAAGGCAGATCCAGACAACAGTAAAGCTCTGTAAGCCACCCAAGTACTTCTCTAGGTTGCCAATGCAGGCTTCTACCTGCTAGTCAATCAATTCACCTAGCACCTCCTCCAGCTCTGCATGTCAAACAAACTATGTGCTCCTAGCAATCCCACCAGGTGAAGAGTGGTGAGTCCTTACAGTGAGCTGCTGTCAAAGGAAATGTGCCTGTTCCTGCCACACCCAGTGTTGATGCAGGCCTAGAAACAAGTAGAAGGACTACAGGATAAAGCTGGAATGAGGGGGGTGATGTGGGCCATGCCACAGGTACAAGCATGGCAGATATAGTTGAAAATGGAAGCATAAATAGAGATATGTAAAACAGCACCCCCCCAAAAAAAAATTAAGGATGGCAACAAAGAGAGGGAGAGAAAAACATAAACATTACTATTATGTATGTGACATATGACCTATCCGAGCAATACCACAATGTGTATTAGGCAATCAGTAAAATATGATAATAGGACATTAACATGTCACAAACTCCTGCTAACTGCATTATACCTGGCTCTATAGTATGGTATGTAGGCATGTCTGCATTGTCACACCTTATGCAACTTGGAGAGTGTGTGTGAAAGTATGTAGGATGAACTTTTGGCAGTTTAGTCTGTAGTGAAAAACTCATGACCTTTATATACAGAACCATTTACGTGGACCTCCACAAGCACACTACTGAGACATGGTACCCAGAAGCACACATTAGAATGAAACATATGAATGTACACATGTATGAATGGGGAAAGCATTAGCAGCATTTACATCTGCAGAACTGAAGCACGTGGACATTGCTGGCCATTGGATCACATCCAATAATCAATATATGTCCACAAAGTAACAACAAGGTAAAACTGCACCCCCCAAAAAATGCAAAATACTGCTACACAGAGCCACTGCCCGTCCATGGCAAACACACATACCTTTAAGACACACTAAACAAGCATTACTTACAAAAAAAAATCTGCTCTGTGTTAGGCAGTGTGTTCAGATGCTGCATGCAACTTCAGTTGTGAGCCCACAGTGCAGCAGGGCAGATAGGCCCTGTAAGTGTATAAATGACAGTGTAACAGCATGCCAGTGACTACAGTCACTGAACAGTTCACTTCAAATTTGTATGCACTGCATTTATCTTAAAAACATATGTACAATTAAGTCAACTTACAATATGTAAAAAGCAACAATAAAACTCAGTGCTAACAAATGTGTAGAGGTGCATAGTCTAGTAGTGTGCAAACATAATTAGCAGTTTTATAATGAATATTATCAAGATATGTAATGAAACATCCATATGTAGTCCTTCACCTGGACAGCCTGTCTATTCTCCTTTGATTACAGAGGTTGTTCTCCAAAATAGCCTCCTGAGCTACAACAGAAATAAAATACGTAAAAAAAAAATCATTAATAATTGTACATCCAATATTACCATGTAAAAAGTACAGGGCAGTTTAAATAACAGTCATCTACTTACAGTACACCACAGGAGCACAAGCTTTGATCTCCTGTTCCCATCAAAGCAGATTAGGATATCATCTCTTCAAGTCACCGTATTGCTGCTTTCACTATTCACTGGAACAGAGTATGCCAGTGACATCTGATGCCATCCTAGGTGGAGTGTGCCAGGCATCCATTTTATATTAGAGACCTCTATAGGAGTCTCCAATCAAGGATGGATTAGAGGATCCTTCATGCAACAAAAATAGATTTATCTTGTTTTCTTTGCTGTCCCACTAGGGATTTCTCACAAACTCAGTGCCTTTGGGAGCTATGGCCATTCATCAGCTGACATTTCAGTGACCAGTGTTAGGCTACTCATGGACATGCATGTTCAGCTTTTCATTGCATGATGTGCAATATGGGAAGCTAACTAGCCTGACCATTTCTTAGCGCATAAAATCATTGTTCAGCATTGTGGTGTTAGGGTGTGAACACTGGCACTGAAAGTGACTGTTAACTACATGATGCCTAACTTGTTTGCAGACTTGCTCTTTAGTACCTCTGAAAGGATATAAAACTATAATGTGCTTTTCTGAGCCCCTGCAGGGGGTCATTGACCTACCCACATATGATAAACGTGCTTCCCAGTTACTTATGCAATTACACATAGATGACCAAACCTCATAAAATGTCACTGGTCATTGCTGAAATAAGAAGAATGTGAAAATCAGGATAATCTATCAGCTGGTGTCTCATTAGTATAATTTCCAAGTTAGAAGCTTCAAAACTGTGAAATATAAGCTCTCATATCTGTCATGGAACTAACTGTGCTGCAGAAGTTTGGTCTCGAGCAACTAACCAAGCTTGTGTAAAGTTTTAAAAGCAGGGCTTTAAAATCTAGCTTTTATGGTGGAAAGGTAAGTGTATTATCAAAGAGCTGATATCACATGACTGTATGCCTTTACCTTTGGCTGAGGATATCCTTGAATGGATGCACTTTTGCACAGTTTTTGTTTATGTTGCCATTTAAAGGTGCATCCATACTGACACATGGGGAGTTGTTTTGTTTATTGTATGTGTAGACTGCTATGGCAGCGTACATAGATAGTTTCTAAGGGTTGCACACAGAACTGCAGTGCATTTCAAATTATTTGTGTACATGCGATCCATACCTGTATAGATTTGCTGTTCTATCACTCTCTGAGGGTAGGTACAGTTTTTCTGTTAGATCACTTGGTATGCTATGTATGTATTGTCTAATGCTTGTGGTTGTCAGGTGTAAGGTGAGCTTATGCAAATATTAGTTAATACACCTTGTGGCTGCTACCTAACCCAGAAAATAGAATGTCAAGATGTTATTAATATCTGTTATCCTTGCCACTGGAAAATGTAGGGGGAATATATAGACCTGTTACTTATGTTTGTGTTGTTCTGCAACATAGTTTCTATAGCAGAAACCAAAATGTTCCTGGTATTTAGTAGATCATCGCTAGTATTAGTGATGCATTTCGTGTCTTGGTGAGGAGGGGACAGTCTAATTATGTCAAAGTAGAGTACCTTACTGTACATATGCATGTATATATTTAGGTATATATGTCTATAACAAAAAACAGATACTAACACATCTTAAAAGTTTTAATATACAGTAGTACAAGCTTTCACATTCAAAAACACTTCATCAGGTATTGAACATATCCCAACCGACAAACACTTAAATAGTACAATACAGTAATACTATTGAATATGACTGATCAAATAATTAAATGATTAAATTAAATAAAGTAATTAGGATAATTAATGATGTAATTCACATAGCCTTAAAACCAGTTTTAAAAAACAAGTTTCATTTAAATCAGGAATATTTACAGCTTCAAGGTGCACAATCCATTTATATTCATAATAATCTATTGAGGTAATAATAACCCCTCTCAGAATAGTAGAATGTACAAGTTGCAATGCACTAAATTTAAAATTATGTTGTGCATTTTCAGAACCATGTTTGACTAATGAATTGGTCAAATTGCCCTTCTTAATACCATAAATATGCTGTGCTATCCTATCTTTAAAGCCCCTATTGATCTTTCCAACATAAAATGCTGTGCAAAAACTACAAGACACAATATAGATCAAATTACTAGATTCACAGTTAGCAATAGTTTGGAAATAAAAAAAATTATGGGTTACAGGATGTGTAGTTTATTGCAAAAATAGCATACATCAGGGATGTCCTATGAGTAGCTTATTGTTTGCATTAGTAACTAGAGATGTAAATTTGGACACTGAAGATGCTACTTATATTATTAATGAAGGGATAAAAATTCAAATTATGTTTACTTATGTAGATGATACTATATTGATTGTGAGAAATAACATCCAGATGAAGGCAGTCATATGTCATATACATCAATGTTTAAATATAATAGGCATGCCTGTCTTAAATAAAATAAAAATAAAGGACTGGGTGATATAGTATATGAGTCTAAAAGTTGCCAATATTCTAAGAAAAAGAAATACTGCAAGTATTTTTTTTCTTTTCTATGGGGTTCAAAATTGAATCCAGTGAAGAGAGGAATCTTACATATGGACAAGGAAGATCGAGCTTTAGGATTAATAAACCTAGTTGTTTATTCTGCTTCTTTAAATTCTTATAAAGTTTTGGTTTGAATAAACAATAAAAATGAAAAGTTATTAGTAAATTTGTCAAAGTACAAATATGAGCAGCATTGGTATATGTTAAAACATGAAAAGAAGAAAGGTATGTTTAAAAGAAAACGTGGTGTTATCAAGAAAAAATTCTGCTATGGAAATAAAAATTGATGAAATAGAAAATGAGAGGAAAAATGTTGTATGAAAATATTATCATACAGTGTTAATATGTTAATCCTTAAGCTGAGCTAACAAATGAAAAAGTTAATGTTATAAAAGTATGAAAAGCATGGTGTGATAAGCAGCTAGAATGTCAAGACTTTTTATGGAGATTAGTGATTAATAAATTATCAGTAAAAGGAAATATGCCAGATAAAAGTAAGTGAAATAATTTGTATATATTGTGATAAAGAAGAAACTACAGAACATATTTTCTTACGGTGTATAAAGGTTGTAAAACTGTGGGAAAATTATGTAGGGAAAGGTTATCTGAAAATGCAAAATAGTTAAATTAAATACATTTTGATATGATTATGTATGGCTTTTATAGCCACAAAAATAAGGATTATGTTAGTAAAAGAGTCAAAAGATTATTTTCCATTGTGTGGACCATTTCGAATGAAAAGATAAATGGAATCATGTTTAATGGTAAATCAAGACTAGCAGTAATTTTAAGAAAAAATAGATATTTTTGTGGAAAAAGGAGTAGGGGCCAAGCAAAGATAATGAAGAAAGAAGTTCAACATAATAATGAAATGTGTGACAATAATGTAAAGAATGGAAACTTGTATACTGTATACAATTGTATATATGTAAATATGTAAGTTAGTAAATAGTATTGTACTTAATGATTTTAAATAAAAAAAATATTCTTTTCAATAGGTGCAGTGGGATCTTTTGCCTCTACATGTGCTGCCACCAATTAAAGCAAACAGGGCCTTGCTATTATGTCTCATCTGAAGAATGGCACACTCAGGAATACAGCACCCCCTCTTATACTGCACTGAAATGTTGATTCACCTTGTTTGTGAATGGAACCCAAAGCCTTCTGCACTAAAGGTAAGTATGCTACCTGTTGCACCCCTGACTGACACTGACCACAGGTCCATGATTGGTTTATGATCAGCCACAGCAAACCTGACCAGACCTGTCTTTTTGTGACAGCACTTGGTGGGATGTAATTAATGACATCAGTGCTGTTGGGGGCCAAAACAGGACATATGAATGAGTGAGACTTCAGTCCATCAACATGATAAGTTCTGCAAAAGATTGAGTTTCTCACCTAGCAAAGGATCAAAGGGCAAAGGGAGGTATCTGGTTAAACAAAGGACCATTAACAGAGACAGAGGAGTTTCTGACACCTGTGCATGGGAACTGAACAGATCCACAGTCCAGACTAGAATTCTAGGTCTTCATGCAGAGCTTAGTCAGCCATCTAGAATATCTGTTGATGATACCCCAGATGGGTGTGTCTTAACATGGAGAAGCATCTGCCATAGTAGGTGAATGTCTAGTTTGGTATATCTCACAACCATGACATTTTTTTGGCAGGAACATCATAGTTCCAAGTACAATGGCCATCAGCACAATGTGAGTCAATTATTAATTCCTCATATTTTTTCATTCATTGAGCTTTAGGTACAGTACTGATACAAGTTTACTTAGTTTGGATTATTTGTTTGGATGTTTTCAGAGGCATGGTGTTATCATGGTCTGCTACCATGGCAATACCACTGCCTTAAATCATTAAAAACAAAATGAAAACTCCAGCAAAGCTAGAACTTCCACTGAGTGACCTCCCAAATCTCTTGTATCAGAGACCCATGGGACATATACAAATGATCCTTATGAACACCAAGTGTTTCAGCTAATGGGCAATTCTGAACACCAATGACTTTTTTCATCATTTTAATAGACAATTTCAGGTCAATAAAACCAAACCCCACTAGCTATGGGCATACATATTACAGCTTGTTATGACCTCATCAATACAAATAGAGTGTTTGACTCAACATTAGAAACACAGGGCTGTTATACCCAGCTGATGTCCATTATAATTAGGGCCACTGAAAAAATAGCCCAAACAACAAACTAAAACAATGAGTGAGAAGGCCACTGAAAAATCAATCAGTAAAAACAAAATAAAAACTCCAGCAAAGCTAGAACTTCCACTGAGTGACCTCCCAAACCTATTGTATCAGAGGCCCATGGGATATATGCAAATGATTCTTATGAACATCAGGTGTTTCAGCCAATTGGCAATTCTGAATGCCCATGACTTGTTTCGTCATTTTAATGGACAATTTCAGGCCAATAAAGCCAAACCCGAATTGCCAATTAGCTGAAACACTTGATGTTCATAAGGATCATTTGCATATATCCCATGGGCCTCTGATACAAATGGTTTGGGGGGGGTCACTCAGTGGAAGTTCTAGCTTTGCTGGAGTTTTCATTTTGTTTTTACTGATTGGTTTTTCAGTGATCTTCTCACTCATTGTTTTAGTTTGTTGTTTGGGATATTTTTGCAGTGACACTAATGATAATGGACATCAACTGGGTATAACAGCCCTGTGTTTCTAATGCACAATCTAGCACTTTGCTTGTGCTTTGCTGATGAGGTTAGAACAGGATTGATTTGGCTTTATTGGTTTATTAAAATGCTGAACAAAGTCATGGACATTCAGAATTATCAATTTGTTGAAACAGCAGTCGTGATCTCTGCACCAAGAGGTTTGGGAAGTCACTTAGTGGGCTTATAGCTTTTTCCGGAGTTTTTATATTGTTTTTTCAGTCAACTTCTTGCTGTCTTAAGTCACAGGATTTTTCAGGTTTGATGATGATCACAGCCAGATTCAGGCATGGTCATGATGCCAGTGTTGGTCACAGGCAGTCCATAGACATACCTTCTGAACCTGTCCAACCTACTACACAAACACAAGAAGATACAAGAAGATAGGAAAACACAGAATGAACTACCTGCTTAGGGATGTTTTATCCTGCAGAAAACTCTCCATTAGTTGCCACAAGTTCCACTGAATAAGAAGAAGATGTGGGTGGAAGTCATTACTGTACCTGAGCACACCATGAATACTGTCCACCACCCAAGCTAGGTGTGCCATGGATGTAAAAAGCATTTGTGCAGGGCTATAATACAAAGATAGCATGACACCAACTTAGGCCTTGCTGAACTGATAGGGGTATTATGTGGTCTAAATGATGACCTCTGAAAGGGCCTGGACCATGTGTGCATTGTTGTGACGTGGTGAACAGACATTGCTTGTAAGTGTGGGCACACCTCAAGGCTAATGCACTTTCCATGCCTGTACAGTCTCGATCTCCAGTGCAAAGATTAGCTATGGAAGAGGGAGGCCACAGTCAGGCACAAATAGTGCCACAATCTCCTCTCTGCCATCCAGAGTTGAGGAACATACATTGAGACACGAACCTTCATATTGATGAAGTGTCTGTGCCATTTCCTCCCATTGTGGCATAGACCACTGCTTTCAGTCATATAGTACTCCTTTCTCCCACTATGCTGTAGATTGCTTCTGAGACCTTCACATGAGAGCCACTTATTTAGATGAGGACATATGTGGTCAGCACATATATCTTCTGTTGGTGCCCTCAACTTGTCCACCAGATCCCAGCACATTGCTGAAACAAATGTTAAGGCTGTGTTCTGACACTGTCTCATTCAAACTTCTGCACTGCCCACCTCCACACACTCACACAGCAGTGGAGGAAGCATCCTCACCCTTTCCAGTCAACCCCAGTCTACCAGCCCATCAACACATCTGATACATATCACAAAATACTGTTCAAACTCACCACCATGCACATAATTATCTGCACTGTGGTTATTCCCATGTGTGCATATAGTGATAATTGTATCCCACCTCTTTGCACTTTTGTTACTTGGTATCCTATATCTTACACACAATGTGGCCAGTCTATATAGGCTAACACACAGCCTAGTTAAAGGTTTGCCTGCATCACAGTTAATGTTCAGCACAATAGTTTATTTTGGCCCATAGGTATGAACCAGATGACTTCTTAACCAGTGTGAAGGAATACTGGACATCCGTCTGGTATAGTCTTGTGCTGAAGCCAGCTCTTCTGCAGGCTACTCAGCAAGTACCTTCTCCACTGCAGAGTCTGGGACTTCTTTTCCTATGTGTGTTTGCCTTGGTGTTGCTACTTCTAAGTAATATTATTATACAGTGTTGCACAGACTAAAAATATCCTGCTTATGTGGCAGAGTCATACTGCGGGGCACCTCTAGATACAGCCAGACATCATAAGCTGACCATCAGCATGCCAAGTCCATATTCAGCAATGACACAGATCTATGATGAGGCATAGTTGTAGCCATTCTCTGCATTGGCCTTGGAATGTTTGATAGGTGTCATTAACTATGGCTCCAGGCCATATCAAGCATCAGCAATGACGTGCTGCTGGGTAAAATAACCTCATGCAAAGCAGTGGCATAAGTGTCATGTATGACATATGTGAGAGTTGTTGGCACTGCCTGAGTGGCTTATAGACACATGGAATTTTATACCCTATGCATTGCAGGGGACATGGCCGTTGATGAAGTATAACTTATTATGCTTGATATACCTTTTCCCTGATCCCCATTTGGGACCATTATTGCATTGTGGATACAGTCTATAGCCCTCAGTTCCTCAGGGGGGATGGGTTATGCCATAAAAAGCCTGCATCATGTTAGATTTCTCCTTTGTGGTATGTGGAAATCACATATGATCACTCACATGTTGTAGCATGGCACTGAGGATATGGACGAATGTCCCTCAGGTGGATGCCTGGGATACACCCACCTTATCCTCCGTTTGTCATTGAAAGGTTCCTGTAGCTAGTATTCTCAAAGCTGCACATGCTTTGGTAATCAATCAGACAGGTACTCCATGCATTCAATATGCTTGCATATACGTGTATAGGTTCCTATTTAAGTACTTGGCTAGTTGCCCTTGCAAGCCCTTTTATGCGTAGCCAATTTCACTCAAAGGTAAAAATCAAACTGTGTACTCTGTATCTGTAAGGTAAGTACCTTAAACATTATGCCAACACAAATATAAGGATGGCACATCACCAGCTCCTGCACAATGTCTCTGTCCATATGTTTTCAGTGTGCAATTTCAGCATCTTAGAGGGCATGGTATGTTAACAGCAGACTGATGACACAGTGCTGCCAGAATTGATGATGCTTACCTCCAATGACTACTGGCAACCTGCTGCATATATAGATTTACTAGTGTGGCAGCTACCCTCTATATTTGTTGTCTGTCTCTTGGAACTCCATGTTTTAGCTGCTGTGAACAGAAATATTTCCCAGAGTGAAGTACATGCATTTCTGAATCACACTATCATACTTTTTGACCTGATTTCTATCCCAAGTGCCCTCATTTTAATACTACTGTGTATTATTATGTCATTGTACTGCCATGTGCGATTTCTTAGGTTTCTAACCCAAACTCAGTCTGTCTCAGAATTGCCTTCCACTCTGCATGGGGTGATCATCATCATGAAAAATCATTTACTTTGACAGAATATATAATTCAAAATCCCAGAGTTTCAGTCTTGTGCAGTTTAAGCATCTTCATTGCCTTGAAGCTATAGAGGAGTCTGTATTATTTTTGGCATACCTGGGTTTCTTGATTTTTAAAACTATTGTTATGAATGACTCTATTGTTATAAATGCATCTCTAAATTGTTGTGACTGAGTCTTCTTTTTTATCACATTTCATGTCTTAAAGCAAATATGATCCTATTTATGGCACCAGCAATAATGTACCAGTTTGTTTTTAATTTCATTTTAAATAGGTTTCTCATTTGCCTATTAAAGACTTTGGATACAACAGTTTTATGTTGTGTTATTTGGACTCGAAAGTTATGCATTCACTGCATTCCTATCTTTTGGCACTTTTTAATACTGTTTTTTTTTTTTTTTTTGCTGTTCTTATGTATAAATTCTAATAAGCTGCTGTTGTTGTTGTTGTCTTTCGGCTTTTCCTGTTTAGGTGTCGCCACAGAGGAACTCCGGTGTGCTAACGATTGGCAGTAGATTTTTACGTGCCGAGTTGCCAGTCCTGACGCACAACCTTCAACGAAGGTATGACTTAAAATGCTGTTAGCCAATTAGCACTGGAGGTAATAATCGCTAAATCCTAGGGTTTAATAAGTATCAATACAGTAATATGATTTACTAATATGAAGCATTTTCTGATGTTTTTGTCTGGACCAGGCAGCAGCTAAAATTTCTTTGCATAAGAATAGTAAAGATTTTGCAGTGGAAGGGATTCATAAAGTACATTTGTATAGTGCAGAAAGCTAAATGTCCCTTCCATAATTTCTGCAGTGTAAATTAAAAAAAGTGAGTTGCACCATTTTTGCCATGAAAACGAATATACCATAGTTATGGTTCTGTACTTCAAGTTCTTTAAGTGAAGGTACCACACAATGGTGAAGCCAGCTGCATGTCATAATGCTATGGTGGACTGCCAAGAGGTGAGAACCCCCCCACCCATGGCTCATTGAGAACTCTTGCTATATACAGAAAGCATGTTTTCATTGGTGGATGGAATTAAAAAGGATGGCAGTCTTTCCCTTCCAATGCATCTTTAACAATGAGTCTTCCTCTTCCTGTAATATTGTATAACCTGCTTTGTATACTGGCAAATTCTCAATGTTAGCAAGGTCTACAGTGTCACAGAAGACTGTCAAAACGCAAAGCTGTTTTGTATTAAAATGGCACAAGAACTGCATAGTTATATTTAATGAAACTTGTAACCTTCATGTTGCAATTCTTTAATAAAAGTATGGTTTTCAATGGCCTTCACTTCTATAACCTTTTCTGTGGTCATTTTTTTCTATTCATTTGGTAACTGGGTATGTGAACTCATAATAGACACTTTTCAGCAAAAACCTGGAACCACAAGAAGAAGGCAGATAAAATGCATATAGACAGTTTTAAGTAGCCTGTATGCTTTTTTGAAAATAGGAGTTAACTATGATACCCAGAGAAAATCCTTGCAGGTATGAGATAGCATAGAACATCTACATAAACAGTGACCAAAGGTTAGGATTGAACCTTAGACCTATGAGGCAGAGGTCTTAACTAGTGAGGTATAGTGTAGACCTACTGAGTAGCAGTTATGTACTAACTGTTAGAGAGGTATAGAAGATATGTACCAAGAAGTGTCACTCTTCAGTATGAGTTAGGGGATTCTTCATGCACCCACCCATGCTTTTAAGTCCTAGACAATAATTTGCCATCAACATTGGACCCAAGTAGCACTTTTACCAGTTCTATGCTGCTTAAATGAGCACCAGTTTTAACATTCAAATCACAGTCTGTTGTCTACTGTAACTCTACTCCTTTGGCAAAATACAGAATCCTTCTGGAGTTACTACTGGTTTAAAGTGTTTTTTGCAGTGCATATAAAAATAAAAATAGAAACAGTATTCATTAATAGACTATCCCCGGGATTCATGAAGCTCGGCGCAAGGCCAGCGTTAGGCTTGCGCCGACCATGCGGCGTGTAGATGGCACAGTAGCGCCAAATGCATATTAATGAAGGCGCACTGCCGCCACAGTCATGTGCATAGGAAACAAGCGCGAGTGCATAGGGCGTGTCGAAGTGCTGCACGGAGGCGTGGAAATGTCAGCTGTCGACGTGCAACCTAAAATGCTTGAATATAACAATTTGCCTGCAATAGTAATCACACCTGTCAGTATCCGTGGATACTGAAACGTATGCAAAGTATGCAAGACAGTTCTTGCGAACACAAAATTAAGAAGCAAACACAAATGCACGACAGGGAATATCGAGTCGCCATCCCTCGAACAAATGACATTGAAAACTGTGTGCCCGTATTCTAATGCAGTGTAGATAGTTATACCAAGTGGAAGTGAAACGCATCATGTTAGCGTGCCGCCAATAGCTACGTCCAGCTCAATGGTCAGGGTTACCAGCCGTCCCACATTGTGAGGGATAGTACACAGCTGGGCAGATGTCTCCATACCAAAACCATGATAAATGTAAATATCTAGCAACTGTATGACAGAATTATATCCCACATCACATGTAATAGTCACATACAATAGGTATGTCCGTATGCAAAATACCACATGTGACAAGAAATAGAATAAGCAAGAAAATGAAACAGAAGGAGCATATAAACTGCCACAACAGTAAGCTAACATGTAGGCAGAAAGGAAAAGTATTATCCGTAGTGTTGACCATGGGTATGTGTTGTCCTGTAAAATCAGATTTGTGTCCAGAATATATCCCATCCTGGACATATGAAAAGGTGGCACCCTACCAATGGTCAGAGCAGTCAGCCAAAATCCGCCCATATGCGGTCCAAGCTATACTTGTCAGGATGTGTGACAGTTGAACGGGTATTACCCAGGTGTACCAACCATGTCAAGAAAGTTAAGTATGGGTGTGTACCTATGTGCGTGATGTACAGCATGTGGAAGGTGAAACATGCCAGGGTAGTCCACACAACCATACAGGTACCTGACATATGTAGTGTATGCAATGTGTTCCCTTGATCGTGTTATGGGCCATCAACCAAAGAAGTGATGGATGGAGTGTCAGGAATGTGTGTGTGGGGGGGATGGGTAATGGTATAATCCACAAAGGCGAGACTGTGTTGGATGCAGAATAGGTGAACTGGAGGTGTATGAGGGAGCAGCGGGTGAATCAGAAAGAAACACAAAGAACAAGTATACACATCTGCAAACCAACCTGACAGGCCATACTGTAGAACACAGTCACACAAACATATGAATATTAAAATGTGCGATACACATGTACAGAAACGTCACAGGCACATACCCACAGAATGGTCTGGATCATCCAAATGCAACACACCTGGATGCATAATTGAATACCAATCATCCCTTCCACAGCACACAACCCGCCCCCATACCTGAACGTCCACCAAATCCAGCCATACTCAGACTACTAGCTTGGCGCAGCCATATCTACACATAGTGACCACTACTCATATGTAGTAGGCAGGGTCACCCTAGGCAGTGTCAGGATTGCAAACTATGTATCCCTTGCATGTAAAACCCTAACATATTTTTATAAAGCCAAAAGAATGGACGGTATTGGTCTTGTTCAATTTTTGGATATCCCTCATGGGATAAGTAACCTGTGTAAACATCAGACTGGGTATCACGACACGATGCCCAGTCCTGTAGACATCCGGACACAAGTTGAATGTGCAGTAGTGGTGCACAAGACTGTTCAGCCCTAGACGGTTATGCAGAACCTACTACCCAGGATCAAACACCTGCCCGTGACGCACGTCTCCCCACATGAATAATCGAGAGAATATATTGTACACATTCGCATAGTGGCACTTGGAAATAGGGTGATTAAGGTGCTGACATAAACAGGGTACCTCCTGACCCACTGTGTGAGGGACAGTCACTGTTTGGGTAGGTGTGTCCTGACCAAGAATGATACAATGGCAAATGTCCTGTGATTGTAGGAAATAACTATGTACCATACTTCATGTAACAGTTGCCTAAAGCAGTCATGTCTGGATATAAAATATGTAATTCGTACAAGAAACAGAATAAGCAACTAAAGTGCTAAAGGAATAGGCTCTCAGCTAGGAAAATATTGAATGTTCTAAACCCTGCACTGACCGTGGGTATGTGTTGGCCTAAACAATCTGTTGTCTCCAGAATATATCCCATCCTGTACATATGAAAATGTGGCAACCCCACCAATGGTCAGAGCATTCGCACAATAACTGGTCAGCCTCTTAATTACTCATAAAGCCAGTGACCTTTGGAGGAAAGGTGTTGAATGAGAATGACTAATGACAAGAATTAAGAGTAATAGATGCATTTAACTGCAGAAAATAAGTAGTAATACATATGTCTCTGAATCTGTCAACACGTTCCAAGTTAATAGTACTAATATTGTAGATGTGTCCATAATTGTCCCTGATTTGTCATTGCCTTGCCCCTGTCACATGTTGAAATTAGTCCCCGAGTATCACAGAGGTCCGTACACATATGTACACCAACCAACTTTCACATTTGTTGACAGGACTATTGCATACCTGTAGTGAATTCATAAGTGATGTCCAGAATAATATTCATTGCATATATGAATGAATGAAATAGTCAAATGTGAAGGGAAACATATATACACATACAACAGTTATTGATATATACACATACACACAAAACAAATATATATGATATTGTAGATATACACATGTACATAACTAGGTTACTTTACAGCAATTACGGCTAACATATGTTCAGACCAGGCATATGTTACTGGGAGGTATTCAACAAATCACTGAAGCTTCCACGATAAGCAGCAAGTATATTTATTTAATAAAACGAGCGCTTTCACGCACCTAACAAGTGCGCTTCATCAGGTTACAAAACTTTTCAAAAATGAATTCATTTTATATAGTATGGCATACACCCTAATTAACCGCCATTTTTGGCGGCTAAAACCAATTAAGCAATTGTTAATCGGTTAATACCATTTATACTTAAAGCTATACTTCATACAAAGAAAACGCTTCCTGCAAATGTAGCTCTTTATACCCTGTATTACATTTGATTCTAAAAATGTATAAAACACATGTTAAAATATATAATATATAATATTTTCCTTCAGTGTTTCATAAATCATATCTATACAAATAATAAATCATTGAACATGCAGAATATACTTTCTTATAATTCTAATTATTGATTATGGCAACAACATATTATAAAATGCTTGTCTTTCTTAAGCCTGAACATATATATTATATTAATATAAATTAATTCACATTAGTATTAAATAGCATATAGCGTACTTCATAGAACTATGTAATAGTAAAATGTATCCAGGCCATAAGTATATCAAATAAAATTGATTTAAAATACTTATGTAAATCATGAACATGAATGCCATAAAGATAATAAATCAGACAAAAGATTATGAAATAAATAAATAAATTGATATAGAAGAATATGTATTTTTGTTATGAACACTGTTATATAAGTTAAAACAATGAAACAATATAAGATATATAAATCCATATATCCCTATTATATATAACTTCAACTTGTATACATGCTGTTGATAAATTTCTGCTCTAACCTATAGGATGGTATCTCTATAATAGTGCTGGTCTGATATTAAGGGCTGTATTTAAGCCTGGCTCTACATGTGCCCTAAGTAATAATATCCATTTCAACTCGAAAAGTTCTAAAGTGCCTAGTGCATTACCTTCCCTTCTATTATGATGAAGTATCTGTAAGACCTTAAATTTAAATACATAAGATGGAAACAATTGACAATGTCTGGCTAGTGCATTACTGATGTTCATCTTCCGTATGTCATATAGGTGGTTGTAGGCTCGGTCTCTGAGCCTACGTGTTGTCATACCCACATAGTAGACATTGCAATTGTCACATGTGGCCAAATAGATTATATTTGTGGTATCACATGTGGCATAAAAATTGAATAAACTTGTAGCCAGTCTGTGGATTTTCATATATCTGTTGGTCACTGATATAATTGCATACGCAGCATTTCTTACATGGAAATGTTCCTCGCCTAAAATTTGTTCTAATATCCAAAGGTGTGTGTAATATTCTCTCTTTGCATAGTAGCCTTTTTAAATTTAGACAATTACTATATCTGAAGATAGGGTATTCACCCACCACATTTTTCAACTCTTTGTTCATATAAAGTAACTTCCAATTCTTATGGATGATTTCTTTGATGTGTCTGACATCATTAGTAAATTTGATTTCATATTGCACCTTACCTATATATGATTTACTATGATGTCCAAAATGACCTCGCTTATAACTAGCATTAAGAGTCATGTTGTTACTATCTTTAGGGGAAGTTTGCAAATAATCTGGGTAACCTCTATTCTTGAAACACTTGATTTGAAAATTTAACAATTGTTCTCTATCCTTGACATCACTACATAGTCTAGTTATTCTATCCATTTGATTTTTTACAATATTAGGAAAAATGTAGCGAGGGTGCATACTCTCATGATGTAATATACCATTTTTCCAGCAGGGTTTTCTGAATAACGACGTAGTAAATCTATTACTATTATTTTTTATTATTGTTAGATCAAGGTAGTTGACCTTATTCAATGAGGCTTCATATGTAAAGCTAAGGAAGGAGGTAGTTGATTCCATATATTCAATAAAATTATGTAAGGACTCCATATTGCCATTCCAAAAAAGTAGAATGTCATCCACAAATCTCCTATAGTAAATAGCATTGGCAATAAAATTCTCATTATTCAGGATGTGGGTTCTCTCCCATTCATAAACTGCTATATTAGCATATACATTTGCACAAAGGGTGCCCATGGCTACCCCCCATGTTTGTTTATAGATCTTATCTTGATACATAAAGATGTTATTATTAAGTATCAGCTCTAGTAAGGTACATATAATAAATTGTTCATTTTGATTGACCATGCCATAGTCATTCATGCAACTTCTAACAGCCTCCACACCAAACTCATTGGGTATACTTGTAAACAGGTTCCTTATATCTAAGGTAACCATTAGTGTCTCATTATTCACTTTTTCAACCCATTGTGAACTTTCAAGATCTTCCAGTAATTTATATGAATTTTTTAATATAGTTGGCATTTTTTCAGTCAGCGGTGCCAGTTTAAATTGTATATACTGTGAGGCATTCTCAGTTGCCCATGACTGGCCAGATACTATCGGTCGTACTGGTGGGGGGTACACCCCTTTATGCATTTTGGGCAGCCCCTTAATGATGGGAATCAAAGGGGCCTCAATATCCAAATAGTCATATAGCTGTTTATCAATGCATCTTGACATCAGGAGATCGTAGAGCGTATCTTGGATATTTCTAATTATTAATGTAATTTCGGATCTATTAATCATTAAATAAGCGGTGTCATCACATAACATCATGTTCATCATATCATTATAAAAACTGGAATCCATTAATACTACCCCCCCCCTTTATCTGCTGGTCTAAACACCACACTTTCATCATTACATAATGAGTCTAAACTATTTCTTTGTAACTCACTCATGTTGTAGAACAATTTTTTATGTCCTTTCTCTTTATAATAGGCATAGAAGTCAAATTCACATGCACGTAAAAAGCACTCAATAGAACTAGGTAGCGGTGGAGTAAAAGTGCTTTTTCTTTTAAGAACAGTATTTTTTGATAATAAGACCTTACATTCATTATTACATTCATCATGAAATAAAAGTCTCAAGGCCAGTTTTCTGGTAAATTTCCGAAGCATTATAAGAGTGTCAGAAAGTTCACTGCCTCGAGAGGGGATAAAAGATAAGCCCTTATTAAATACGGAACATTCAGATTCAGTCAGTTCCCGAGATGAAATATTAAATGTTACTGGGAGGTCCAATAAACAAACGTTTACCTCCCACACCACTCAGCTAGGCCGGTCAGACATACAGACAGGCAATAAAGATAAATACACTGCTGCTGTCCAAAACACCGGCAGGAAAGTACCAGTGGGAGAGATCTGCAAGGTCTAGACTTTAAACATGGATAACGGGGTCCCTTGCAGGGCACCAAAAATTCACTCTGTGTGTGAACCCCTGGTTATCAATGCAAGCAGGATGTAGGTGTACATGGAATATTCCTATGTGGTCATAGCAGACTCCTATACCTCCCAAACCTGAAGAGCACATCTACTGGATAGTCTGTAAACTATTGGAGGAACACATAGGGACCAAATCAGTGCCCTGTACCTGATTAGCATGGACACCCATAGTTATGAATCAGAATGTTACAAAGTCCAACTAAACACTTCCAGAACTAGTGATATTAGGTGGACAGGTGGCGGAATACAGATAATGACTAATGACAACATGTATGAGTCATAAACAGCATGTACCTCGACAAATGTGAATGAATACATATGCTCTGTGACTGTTAATGTGTCTGGTTAATAGAACAAATCATCTAAATGTGTCCCTCAGGGTATTATGCAGTGTCCCTGATACAGTGCTCATTCTCCCCCATTGGTATGTGAGGTCTGCTAGTGACGGAAAGCGCATATTTCACTGACCACCTTAGGTAGATGATAGCATAATAGATGTGGATTACCATCTGTTTGCCTTTGTGAGGGACACACCACTCTGGGCAGTTGTGTCCTGCAAAATGAGTGTTATGGCACATGGCCTGTGAGTTCAGGAAAGGAGGTCATATATTGTGTGTAGTGGTGTCATAAAATTATTTTGTTGTATGAGAAACAGCTACATGTTATAGGAAACAGTATTAGCAACTATAATGCTACAAAAATAACCTTAATGTATGCAAACCGGTGAAGTAGTCATTTTACTACTGGCTGTGGGTATGTGTTGCCTTGCCAAATGTGATAGCTCTACATAAAGGTCTTATAGGGCTGCCACCATTCTGAATGGCCAAAGTGGGACCTGCTCTGTAGAAATGTCAGACGTACCAGGGCAGAACATACCTACAGCCATGCATAGTACAGAAATATACATATTAGCACAAATCAAAGCTTAGTCTAGCAGCAATCAAGTTGCTTATGCTACTTCACATAACATATCGATGTGTCATGTATACAAGAACCTTTACATGCAACTATTACAGACACGTAGAATATAAGAATGTCCTCTAATCAGGACAGTTGCAATGGCTAGAGTATTGTCACATGACACATATGCCTAATGAGGGACTGTCCCATGCAAAGTGGGAAAGGTGTTACCCCTACAGTCTCCCGTCGTCCAATCTAAAAGGTGGAAAACCTACATTAGGTATGTGGTAGCATGACCCGGCAGAGAGCTGCTTTAACCAAATAACATTCACATGTCAGCATTGCAGAGTATCGGTTCCCATGTATCAGCCAGATGGGAGCAGATTGTATGAGGAACATGCATATAATATGATTATGTCACTGGACAGGCCGCCGAGTCCGTACAGTCGAATGCCTGCCATCGCCTAATGGTTAGACATACCTGATACTGTAATCACGTAGTCCGATGTAATACGCATCACAAGGGATCACACACACCCAGCGTGAGTGACAAATGTAAGCACAAATGTCGGTGAGCAAGCGGGTGTAAGCATGTTTGTCTACCAGTATGCCAGTAGTGCACTGTTAAAGAAATGTGGAGTCTAAACGGGTATAAGGAGCTGTAACCAGAGGTCAGCAGTGCTTAACACCATGCAAACCCATGCACAACTGCTCCCACCTGCTGGAATGTGCCTTACCCACTCCATATCCAAAGGCATCGTTCTGTCCGCAAACAAAGAACCGTCCTTTGCACGTGTTGGTAGCAATACCCTGCGCACATAGCTCATGTGAATTACCAATACACCATGGCATATGTACAGACAATAGACCACACACATACCATACAGCACAGTCATCCAACAGTATAGCAATGTACAGGCAGATATGTCCGGACCACTGGTGTTTGCAGACCTGGCCGTCGTGTTTCAGTGTATGGCCCAGTATGACTGTTACGCATGTTGTCGACTGACATTACCGTCATATTGCCATGTGTTTGAGCATGCCAAGTATGGTCAACTGGATCGCATGTGTCACATGTCCAGATAGTCAGTACTGTGGTGCCAACCCCTGCGTTCTACACCGACAGGTGGCATGCTGTGTCTGCAGGGTAGCTAATGGTCATGTGGCATTGACAGTTGCTACATTTCTGCATAGCGTGGGGGGACATCCAACCGCATCCACAGTCCTACACAGCACCAGGGATGGCGCACATGACTCTCACATGTGTACGTTGGAAGGGGGCACAGCTGACTGTTGTACACATTTGCCACTACTGTACTGGTATGCCAGATACTCCATGTCAGTGTGTGGACCTACCTAAATTGCTGGTTGGAGGCATACCAGTGTACGTCAGATCCTAGCTTTAATTACCAGCATAGTGGTGTCAGACATCGTAGCCTTCACAACCTACATCCAACTGCCAGGCCTGCTGTAGTCTGAGTGTCTGTGGGGGTTGGGGTCATTCATTGGGCATATCCAGAGGCCATTGTATATCATTTGTCTGTTTTGGTCTACACCTGTCCAGCTGTATGGAACTTGTGTGGGCTGTATGGACACACTTGATGTTCAGCCCATAACCTGCAGTGGGCTAGGACACCCTGTGTACTACTGGCTATTATTGTGACCCCGGTATGTGCTACAGATGTCTTGGTGCCACTATGGACATGTACTGTCTGCTGCCCTAACATTTAGCCACCAAATTCTCTTGCATGCTCACATCCATACCATAGCAACGGGTAAATACACATTCTAATACAATTGCCAATTGTTAGGTCGATAGACATACCTTGGGGGTGTTCTGGACCTGAGCACAGTGCTGGAGGGCTGTCTATGTTGGATGCACACAGTGCACTTCCTATACATGGCTGAGCACAGGTAGTGTCATGTGCGGCATCCATTGCACTGTGTGCGAGTCAGAGAGGGTGAAATCCCTGGGTATCTACTGTGTCAGTCCATATGCCTTGTGTTGCCTCTTTGCCAAGAGCAGGTCATACTGTGCACTGACCTTTCGCCTACTGGGCCCAGCTCAGGTAGTTCCTCCTCCAAGTCACACTGTGCCTGTACAGGCCTTGGCATTGGTGGTGGGCCGTGTGGCCCTGCCCCATGCTGTTCCTGCTGCAACTGTTACTGCAGGATCTGATTGTGCAGCATAGCAAATACCATAACAATTTGTGTGCATGTAGCTAGTGAATATTGCAGGGCTCCACCGGATGTGTCCAGATACCAGAACCATGACCTGAGCATCCCAAACACATGCTCAATTATATGTCTTGCCTGTGCATCTGCCTCATTACGGTGTGAATGTTCAGGTATGTGTGCATTGCTGATGGGTGTTATCAGCCATGACTCCAGTGGTTACCCAGCATCCCCCACTAGGAGACTGTAGGGGATGTCCATACTGGTAAAGGTGTGGTACAGCTGCATCAGATGCCATATATCAGAATCGTCATAACTTCCAGGGCAGACAGCACACATTCAGTTTAATGCCCTGGCCATTGCATATGGCCTAGCTGTTGGAGGGTATGCCCCTGCAGTTAATGTAGGCCCTACCCCACTCACTGGGTGGTGCTTTGATGCATATGTGCATGCAGGCTATAGCACCCAGTACCCCAGGGTAGTCAGCCATGTGGTGGAAGAGATGCATATTGCTGGTCTACTAATCACGTGTGTTGAGGACATGTACGTTTTCACTAGCATGTGTTAACATGGTGTCTGTGAACTGGTGCAATACTCTGGATGCAGATGCCTGTGAGATCCCCATGATATCCCCAGTTGTGCTTTGGGAGGTACCTGTGGCTAGTATACCTAGGGCAACACATACCATGGTATCCACTGTGATGGGTTTCCCTCGGCCTGTTTGATGTGTCAGGTATGGCTGGCACAGGTCAACAAGCCGCTGTAGGAGGTCTTTGTCCACCCCATAGCGCTCCACTATCCCCAGCTCATGTTGCCCCTGGTAAGTCACCCTGGGTCTGTAAAGTCTTATGTCACCCCACTAAGGGTTGTTCGGCAGCATACACATCCTCACCGCCCTCAGCCTCCTGCACAAATTGGTCTATGTTGCCTGCTGCAGCCTTTCTCATTTGGTTGGACTGTGTTGTGAAATGTCCCCGCATGTATACACCGGTAGTGTAGAGTGTGGAAGAAACCTGTGTGTATGGTGCTTGCTCACATTACCATAGTGTTCTGGTGCGGGCTGGCCATGTAATCTGCTGATTGTGCTGATCATCACCTGTTTGTGCAGCCTGTTCACCTTGACTACCCCACTACTGCTTTTGTCCCTGTCAATGTCACCAGGCAGGTATAGACACACCCCTAGCTTAGGCGTGCTAAGGGAGGAGCAGTCCCGAGGCACAGGTCTCCAATGTACATACAGTATAACTGACCTCCTCCCATGCTTTCATCTATATTCGAGACCTGCACCCAGCTATCTACACACATACACTCCAGGCATCTGCATCACACCCTGGGGATAAATGGGATTCACTATTGTCAACCTCATCTGCATAGTATAGTCTTCTAATGCATAGTTATATGACCATACCAAACCTCCAAATTAATAACCACTGCTTACTGTCGCTCAGATCCGTACACAACTGGTTAAAGGTGCCTTACTATCACCGTATTCGATGTCCCTTGGTCTTCCCAGCAACAAAATAACTGGTGTTTACATGACTAGAACCCGGGACCCTGCACACCACAGATGATGTGCTTTACCACTACGCCATGGCAAATATACATACATCTGAGGTGATCACGTACAGATCATCCAGCACAAACATTCAGTAGTGCTAATATCCACATACATATATGTATATATCTATGTCTATCTATCTATATCTACATATATCATATATATTATATATATATCTATATATATCTATATATATCTATATATATATATATATATATATATATATATATATATATATATATATATATATATATATATATATATATATATATATATATATATATATATATATACATACATACACACACATATACATATTCACACGTACATAGCTATTGCATTTATATCACAACAGCGGACCACATGACACCAAAGCATTAGACAAGAATGAAAAGGAAACTACATGTGCCACCTGCATTATGTAGTGTTGTTACTATCAAGGCAAGTGTGTTTCGTTGCGTCACATGGGTCAGACTGTATTAAGGGTAAGAGTAGGGCTGCTGACATTTACTCACCAGACCTATTGGCGAATGTATGTGTTGACAACCCAGTGTCTTGGCCGATTATGCGAGCTGTGGACACTATATAGGAAAGCAACAAAACACACTCAACACATCCTGAAGCTAGCCACCCACAGATACCAACACAGAGTATGACTGCCAAACACACACACCTGCCATGCTTTGGAATTGAACACCTACTTGTCTATTCTGTCACACTACAGCATTACGCAGTTACAGACCATGCTACCAAGATTACTGGATCACAACACTCCCAGAGGCATACTTATAGGTGAGTGACATAATCAGCAAAGGCAAAGATGCAGATAGGGAGTGTACAGAGAGTGAGCTGTCTAAAAACATTATTCTATTCCCAGGCAGCTGGAAACACACACACGGCAGGGCTGGGATAATAATATAGACCTGACTACCTTATCACACTACAGCATTACGCAGTTACAGAACGCGCTACTGAGATTACTGGATCACAACACTCCCAGAGGCATACTTCTAGGTGGGTGACATCATCAGCAAAGGCAAAGATGCCGATAGGGATTGTACGGAGAGTGAGCTGTCTAAAAACATTACTCTATCCCCAGGCAGCTGGATACAAACACACAAACACACACACACATGGCAGGGCTGGGAATAGAACATAGACCTGACTACCTTATCACACTACAGCATTATGCAGTTACAGAACGCTCTAGCATGATTACTGGATCACAGCACTCCCAGAGGCATACGTCTGGGTGGGTGACATTATCAGCAAAGACACCGATAGGGATTGTATGGAGTGTGATCAGTCTAAAAGCATATTAGTGTCCCAAGGCAGACGGAGATGAACACACATCAGTGGTGTGAGCAGGACAACTTGCTATCTACGGAGCACTAGTACAACACTACATAGATACGAGATGCGCCACAGACAGTACACCTTTCAAGACAGTCAATATGACCTTCTATGAATGCAGATATCAACATGAATGCTGGCAGTTACGGTGTACATACCTGTGAACCAGTGTGTTAAATTTAGGAATCCATCCTGAAGTGGGGTATGGCCATCTGATGCTTGGATGACCACTATCACTATACAGGATAACAATGGTCATGCCCATACACAGGGGCACACAACCGACACAAGGTGTCACTGGGCATGCTCACACACTTAGTAGCACACGTCAGTCTGGAATGCACTATGTGTCCATCTACACAATGGTGTACTGGGCATGCTCACTCACTTAGGGCTGTCTTGTATGTGCACAGATTCTAAACAGGGAAGGGCACAGTGTGTCATCGTTAGCATGAACGCTGTATGACATATGTCTGACACCGGTCTTCTACACAACATCTGCTGCTGTCCATCACCTTAGCTGTACCAATCTAAACCTGGCACACTAATACCACCCATGGTGTTGTCCTGGCAGGAGTGGGTACTTCGCACATGTATTACCATACATAGACGAAGAACCTGAGACCAGGTAAACACCCTGACACCTACAGGACAGCTGCATTGTATGTGTATGCTAAATTGTGCTAGATGTGTAGCATTCGTAATCATAGCTGCCAATCTAGATCCAACAATGGGGAATACTGACATCTGTGCAGTGAGGAACACCTGGCATAAGGCTCAGTTGTGCACAATAGCACTACCACTGTATACCTCAGATACAGACATGTGGGCCATAAGACCGTTACGGACCGCTCCAGGTGTTAGTGTCCCCACGTATATGAAGGCCACTCACATGTACTGACCAGTACACTCTCAAAAGCCATCACAGATTTGTCAGGTGCAGATCACAGTGGTAAATGCCACACTGTAGTTTGTAGCCCTCACACATCACCATGTCCTTGGACCAGCAACACACATCCATACATTAGTACAACACCATGTTACTCATGACCAGTGGACTGTACCTAGCTCTACAGCAACTGTGCAGACTACCCATGTACTGACAGGGTTCCATCATGTGTTATGCAATGCACTGATACCACTATTCATAACCAGGTTGGCTGTACACATAACAGGGGCCCTGGGTCTTATACAGCTGTAAGAGATAACTGTTGCTGTACACCAGGCAACACACCCATGTTTGGATGTGACATACATGTAACCGCCGTGGATATGTACATGCCCCCCACACACACACACAGAACACATATGTACATAGCATAGCTAATGCTGTCCTTCATGCAGACATGTGGCTACAGCGATTACACTCATGCACATGGAAGGTAGGTCCATGGCTGTTCAATGCTAACAGTACATAAGGTAGCAATGTTGACTGAGTTAACATTCCCTCTGTACTGGTTACCCATGACAACTATCATAGCATACAACAGTCCATGTGTCATGTATGGCACACATGTTCACCAATTGCAATGCATACAAACATGTCTACATGACAGGAATGTAGGACCTGTACACATGTACATGTAGTGGTGTGCATTCAGCTACCATGCATGAGCAGTAGCTGATGTTTGCAGTTTATCTGTGTCTGACTACAACATGCAAATGCAATGCAGTCCCATCATTGACACCTGTATATGGTGAAATACTGACAATACGGTAAGATGTATATCAGGTATGGATAGATGTGTGTACACAAAGTGGTGGGCCACCTTTGCAGATGGATGTTTGCTGAAGACAGCTCACAGGTGTGTCACAAGCTGTCCTACCATAACATGTGCAAACAGTAAGCTATGTTTCCGGTAATTGAAGGTGAAGATATACAACCTACACAGCAGTCAGGGTGTCACTGACTGTAAAGCAGTTGACACCTGTAACACTTAAGTCCTCCCGTGTGCATATAGCAGCACACTTGCCGAAGGTAGCGTCGGTACACATTGTAATGCGGGCAATACTGCTGCATGTCTGTCAGATGTATCAGAAGATAGCAGGTGTTTGTTTCACAGTACTGCCATGTGTGTTTGCCTGTGTGACCATATATGCCACGTATGGTGGGGAATACATCCCAATTGTTACACACCCCTGTACACTGTTGTAGAGATCTGTGCATACTGCAGTGTAGACAACAAGACATAGGCAGGGGTGGTGTGTGTATCACACAAGTTAGCTATCTGTATGTGCATGACATGTGGACTCCAGTGTGTGTATGTGTATGTATGTATGGCTGTCTGGTGCATGGAGTGAGGATGTATGCTACCATTGAGAACAGATAGGGCCCCTAACCCCTCAAGGTGATGCAATCTACTACCCTGTTGATACCATCAGTCTTACGCATTACTGACTACCTGTACATGTTCATTCTCTGTGTTGCGTCATGTGGGTGCACAGTAATGTAATGGTGATTAGCACATAGGCAGGGGTCCTCACCTCAACACTATCAAGTGTGTGTTGCAGTGTCATTGACCCCGTGACTGTGGGTGTGTTACTGTGTGTGTCTGTGTATGTCTGTGTGTGTGTTCACATGCTGTAAAGTGATAGTGTTTTACTGCTACACAGTGAGTCCTCATGCTATCAACTGGCCCCTACCCTTGACATCAGCTAGACCGCTGTGTAAACCTCCCACACCATGTAGCTGTACCTGTGAAGTCACCTGGTATGGATGTCCCATCTCTAGCCACTGTAGCCTAGTACACAGCTCACATGCTCCTGGATCAGTAGGTGTGTAGAGATCTATGGAATGTCAGCCTTTCTAACAGTGAGGTAGAGGCTACATATAGTGTGCTGGTATTGCCATCCATGCCTGTGAGTACTCTACATTTACACATGTGAAACTGGAAATACTGGTACTTAATGACACATGCAATTAGACCTTAAGGAGGGAAGCAGGGCATCCATACCAACATGCTGTTACTGTTGTTACCAAGAGACATACTGGGAACATAAAACAATTCATTCTAACCGCAAACACTGTTACGTAATGGCACATTCAATTAAACCTTCAGGAGGGATGCAGGGCATCATTACTAACATGCTGTGACTGTTGTTACCAAGACACATACTGTGAACATAAAACAATGCAGTCTAATCCTATACTACATGGTATGTCTGCTGCATGCCAACAATCGTAGTATACAACTATCTCACTACTCTGTTCACTCTGTGCATCAGACCATATGAGCATGTCCCTGCACCAATGGTGTGGATGACAGGGATGCGGCACAGGCATCATCATATGCACAGGGTGATAATGTTTGCCAGGGGCCTAGGCTGCACCAGTGGATGACATCATGTGTGTGTGGGTTAGGGCCTGTGATCTACTTGGACATGTGTGGTTATTATGCATGAGGGTGTTGGTGCACTACAGATGTTTCTGGTGTGTGTGTGTATGTGTGCACACAGTACTGCCATGTATCCGGCCTACACAGGGGTATTATTGACAGCTCCAGATTGTACAGACCAGGATGTACAGCTCACTGTGTCCATCCACAGCCACGTGACCTGTGCCTGCCAAGGGTTGCACAGGCACTACCAGACTGAGGTACAGAATGGGTACTGTCTGATGACACATGTCTACTGGAACCGTGTCCCTGCTGGCCTGCTGTGTCCTGGTGTGGACAGCACAGCACCAGCTGCACTGCTGCTGCTACCAGCACTATGGGAGCCGGCATGTGAGGTGGCTCGTTCGCGTAGACCTGCACCAGGTGGTGTAGCTGGCCTACGTCCACGTGGCCTATGCCTCACTCCTACCAGATGTTCCAGCACAGACAGCTCACATTCACAGATTGCCATGCCATGGTCAAGGATTCCAACCATGTCACCCAATCGCCTGTCCAAAACATCAGCAATCTGCTGTTGAGCATTTGCCAGTGCCTGGATGTTTTCGTTTAACGAATGGATATCAGCCCTCTGAAGCCTCTGCCCTTCTCTGTTCTGCCATTCAGCACATGCCTGTGCCGCCATTACAGTCTGAAACATGTGTCTGGTGACACCAGCTGCTGTGCTCTGTCATGCAGGTGCATGTCAGCCAGGGGTCCTCCTACAAGCAGCACTGGCCATATGCCTGTGTGGCACATCTGCAGTCATTTCACCGACACCATGGTGTGACAACACACCTTCCATAGCCACCACACATTCCTGTTCCCAGCTATTACATGGTAACTGTCCTTCCTCTATGGCCACTGGTGATGGGGTATGTGTTGGCATGAGAACTGTGTGCAGGGAAGAGAGGGATATAGGTGGGATGGCAACCAAAGGCACATATTCATCTCCTGACAACCCTGCCTGTACCTCAAGCATATGTTCATCACTGCTAGAGTCTGTGGGGACACTAACATCAGATGGACCGCAGGAGGGCAACGCACCTACATCACCTGTGAAGGCAAACAAAGACTCTACATTACAATAGAGACACACACACAGACACACACACACAGACACACACACACACACACAGACACATGCACACACACAGACACACACACACACACACACACACACACACACACACACACACACACACACACACACACACACACACACACACACACACACACACACACACACACACACACACACACACACACACACACACACACACACACACACACACACACACACACACACACACACACAGACACACACACACACAGACAACCATGCATGTGATATGACAGAAGGCATGCAGCATGTATGTGATACAGCAGACGGCATGCAGCTCAGACATTAACAGTGTTAGTTAGATTACATCCCTGGGTTGCAAACAACAGCAAGCATGTGTCATAGCAGAAGCCATGCATTTCACACAATCATGGTAGTAAGCATGCATCCCTGTGATACACCATGTGGACCAGCACAGGTTAACAGTGCACATGGCTGATGTGAGGCATATGTGCTTGACACTAACATGTAGTATGACATGTAATCTGCTGATGTGTGCAGTGACATGCATACATGTTTGACACAATGGTATCCTGACACATGTACAGCAGTGTAATGGTGTCACATTGCAGTGTTGTCTGTATGCCCTACAGATAGAATGCACTTTTAGCAGATGTGTATGACCATTGAGGGTGGTATGAGGCATCTATATTGCTATACAGTGTGAAGTACAGACACAGTGCAATTGCATGGAATCATGCGGCATCTCTATTGCTAAACAGTGTGGAATACACATATAGTGCATAGCCATGACTGCGTGCATACAAAATACATACATACTGTGGATTGCGACCCATGTCGCTGAGGTGTATACACACTAAACCATGCTGTGTCATGTGCGACAGGTCACCGGATGACATACCTATGACACCCCTGCACAACTGCTAACATGTCTTAGTTGCCTGTCAACCATGTCCACACATGGCAAACTGCTCAATATACCATGTTCCACATGACATTTATGTACCACACACACGAGGTGCACAGCTGGCAGTGATGTCCAACAGCAGCAAGGGAAATGTATGGTATTTCTGGCCTGATGTGGTGTCTGTGTATGTATGTGGAAGCTGTACAGGTGACTACTTTCATGCTGTGACATAGTCATGATGTGCAACACATCATATGTGGTCAAATTAAATGACACCTCCACAAGCTGTGCACAGGCTGTTAGGATGTCCAGTGTTCCACATCTACTATATAACCATTCAACAAAGGCTATAGTTGGACCATGCGTAGACAATATGCAACAGGCTGTACACACATACACATCACATCTACCGTGTGTTACTACATGTCTCTGGCCATCCTCCATGGCCATGTGTGAACATGTGTTGGCCAGATGTGTGTGATGGCCATCTATGTCACATGTCTGTGTTGTCCCATATGACATACACCCATAGATGTCAGATACTCCAGTGTCCACAGAGTTATACAGACAAAGAGTTGTATGTTTGGTATGTGGGGTATGTTTTATGGGATAGTGTGACAATGTTGCAGCCAGACCACTACATGTCTGGGACATGTCAGCTGGCACATCACAATGTCTGCACTCATTGCAGGGGCACATTCCACAATGGTGAATCATGTGGGCTGCCCATATTCCAGCTCACTGTGTAGTACTGTTTGCGTACCCCACATGTGTTGTTCTGATGTATAGTACATATTCCTACATTGAACAACGCCTCCACCATTGTATGGACAGCTGCCCACACATCTAGCAATGACAGTTACTGTGGTTTCATGTTGTTGTTTCATTTAGTTTGTATATATTGCACATGGGTAGCCAGTGTGATTGATGAAAGCTGCGACATGTATATCATGACTGGACCATACATTATGTGTACATGTGTTAACTGGCCACATGGCAAATAGATCTGTGCATTCACATGCCTGATACTGATAACTGTCTCACCTGCAATGAACTGCTATCTCTGTGGCACGCCATAGGTACCTGTATAGGGGTGACACAGCAGTTTGATCATTATCCATGACTGTATGACAGCTACAGGGTGCACTTTGCATGTTAACACATTCACCAGTACAATAGCATATACTATGGAGTATGCACATGTTTGTATACACAGGGTAGCATACTATAGTTTGCGGCATGTGTGTAAACATACCTTGCATATGATGTTACATTACATAGTGTACAGTGACACATGCGACTAAATGGGATATAATATTCATATGTGCAGTAGTGACTTACCAGGCAACTCCAGGCTCTGTGGTTGGGAGACACCCACCTCCACGATGGCAGCTAGAGTTTGTGGATGCTGTTCTGACGGAGTCCCCAGGCTGGCCAGTAGCTCCTCAGTAGGTGTGAGTGGGAGCTGGGTTGGTGGCCCACCACCTGTTCTACCTTGTTCCCTGGTGATTGCATTGGCACGCTGTTTTGCATATCGGATCAGGTCCGTGCAGTGTCTACGCACCTGCTGGTAGGTGCAGTTATGGCCACCCACATCATTGACCCTCCTGCGAAGTTCCTGCCACAGGTCATAACACTGCTGAGCATGCTGTGGCACATGGCTGAGCAGTACCTCATAGTTATCATGGAGGTATGGTATGAGGGCATCATCCTCCAAGTGGCTATATGCCGGCAGTCGTGATCGAGGCATTATCTGTAAGACATAATGATGGAGACAGGTCACAGCATCTCAGAGATGCACAGAAATACAGATGCACATTCATGTGTATTACATTAAGTACTTATGAACAGTTGTCTTTGCAAATCGTCATGACACTCACATGACTTACATGTTTGTTTCACACACATGTAACACCCGATGGGGATTGGATATTATCACCATATACGTGTGTCACCTCATTACATTGCTCATACTCCATGTGAATGCTGTCTTGATGTGGGCATGTCTGTTTGTCTGTACTGGTGTTCTTACCTATCAGCACATGCCTGGATGTGTGCACATTAATGCTGTTGTCTTTGATGCTGTGTATATGTCACATATCATCACATTCACTGCCTTCACGGACATGGGCAGTGACAATGCAGACATGTGCACAGAAACCTTTACAAGCATGTGTTTTCCCATATACATCTACACTGCACTGTACAACAGTTCAACATCCTGCCACGTATCGCCGGTGTTGCACATGTGATACACATGGGACAATGGCTAGCCGGATGGTATTCGCAGGGATGGTTATCAACTATAGCATGTACGGCCAAGATCATGTAGTGGTGTGTATGCCCTGGGCCATGTATGGGCATAGGGTGTCAGGTTTTCTAGCTGTATCCGACAGCCATGTTTCCACCGACAGGTGAATCAGTGCCACATTACTGATCCAGACAGTCACTGATACATCTACCATGCGGTCATCACACCATGTATGACAGAGATGACATTTGCAGCTTTGCTGGACAGGGTTGCATGGTATGGCAGGAGTATGTCACATGTATGGCACAGGGATCTGACCAGCATGTGGCGACCCTTGTACTAGGATGGTGGCTGTCCATGATGTATGTCTTTCAGATCAGGATATGTACGTGTAGCATGTCCAACATCACAGTGTTGCACATGTCTTAATGCAGGATAGGCAGCATGCTGCATAGTGGAGATGAAGATTGTGAAGGCTGGTGATGCCCATTGAAGCATGGCCAATACCCCTTAAAGGTGATATGTGATCCGATATTGTTCACGTGAGTGCTGAATATGGCTGTCCAATGATCTCCATGCTCATGGATGGCACCCTGTCATGACTTGGGTTGCCTGTTATGACTACCTAATAGGCCTGGTGATGTCACTAGCTGAAGGAGGTAAACTGCACAGCACTATCCCTTACACACAGTGTCCATAATGTTGACCGCTGCTGAGTTGGTAGTTAATTGGTACAGGGTTATTAACATAGCGGTGACAATGCAATAAGCAGCTGTCAGATTGTGCACATATGTCACGCACCTCACCCACAAAGCCCATGCTGTATGTTGTCCACAACACTGAGTCAGCTATTGCTCCTAGGTCATGGCCATTCACATTCTTACATATGCAGATGCCACCCATTTGTCTGTGTGGTATGGGCTACAATGACAGGGGAGTACAAAACATTAACCCTGTTTTACTGTAGCTGCCACTGGTGTGCTATGCACATGTCACTCAGACACCTTTTGTAGTGTTGCTTCTGTGAACAGGCCACTGGTAGAACATTCCTGTGACATACAATGGTACATGTAGTATACTGAGTGTAGGTGGAACACAGTATGGGTGATGGTGTCCTCTGACCTGTCACAGGTATGCTATGCATTGTGTATTCATCTGTACTGTCATCTACATCTGTACTGCTAACAACATCTACGTTGATTAAGGTTCATAGGCATTCAGACCATACTCAGCAGGGTAATAGTGCTGTGCCTCCCATTATGAGTGGCGTCTCCACTTTGTGGGTTGTGATAACTGTTAGTGTGATCCATTCCCTATTTCCACAGACTGCCATGAACCTATGTTTTACATGGCAGTGTATGTGTAGAGCCAACTGTTTTGCCATATGTGTATTATATGACCAGGGATTTGAACAGGTCAGATGCAGCCAGAGTGTACCTTGTACCATCATAGTTATGGTTACAGGGGCTCTGTCGTGTTTATGGATATGTGATTGTTCTCTCTTGTTTTCCCTCCTTACTGAACTAGAGTAGTCCAGTTTCAGAGTTGCTGATCCCTGGGCTTTGTTTTTAGTTCCTGTTACTGATCCATTGCCTTATTAGGAAGGAGGGAAGTTTATTTGCTTACCAGTGGGAGTGGGAAGCACTGAGCAGCCTTTTTGTCCGATTTGGTGAAGTTTCAGCCAGAAACTAGTAGTCCATTGGTCGTTTTGGGCCATTTCTTAGCTCCTTTCAGCCCCCTGCTATAAAACATGCTAAACACACGTATTCCAGCTTGTACCAATTCAGCACAGATCCTCGTGGTGGCCTGCAGAGTGATCCAAGCAGCAGAGAGCTAAAGGAGTGACTTTCTACCAGATATAAGTATTTTTTGTGGCTTTCCCACTGTTATTAAGCTAGCGACTGCATTTCGCCTGTTTTACTGCTACTTTAAGTGATTTCTGCATTTTACACTGTTTATTGCACTTTAAGTTACTAATTGTTGCAAATTGTTTCTGTAGGCTACACACTAAAGTGCGCTAGCCGATTTACAGCATTTATAGCATTTACTGTCTGTTTTTTTCCTTATCTCTGTAATAAAACAAAAAATCTCTTGTTTTCCCACCTTACTGAACTAGAGTAGTCCAGTTTCAGAGTTGCTGATCCCTGGGCTTTGTTTTTAGTTCCTGTTACTGATCCATTGCCTTATTAGGAAGGAGGGAAGTTTCTTTGCTTACCAGTGGGCGGAAGCACTGAGCGCCTTTTGTCCGATTTGGTGAAGTTTCAGCCAGAAACTAGTAGTCCATTGGTCATTTTGGGCCAATTCCTAGCTCCCTTCAGCCCCTGCTATAAAACACGCTAACGCCAAGATTAGCGATTTAGCGCGGAGTTGCCACTGTTGCACACAAGAGCAGCAGCGGTTAAACAAGGTTAAACTATTCGGGCCATCTAAATTCCACTGTTCAAATTTTCCCTTAGAACTACCTTCCTCGAGCTGTACTGCTGATCTAACCAGCATATCCTATAACTGAAAAGTTCATCTCTACTTGATTCCCAAGTAGACTATTCTCTATCTGTAAAGCCTAGCACTTACTCCTACAGTACTTGCACCTTGATAAAGCACTCTTATTATAGATAGTACCCCACCAGCCTAAAACCCACTTCCCCCGGAGTCCTTTGAAAGTCTCTTTATCTACTACTTCTAGTATGTCGAGGGATCAGTTGCTAGTGTCCTCTCCAGCTCAACTGGTGAACCTGGGAATATTGAGGCAATGTTACAATTGCCTCATGTACACAGACAATCCTCTCCTTCTCCCACAAAACACAAATACATGCGAGATGCAACTATATGGCCAAACTGGAGGATGAGCTCTCTCAACATAGGACTGGCAAGACCAGACAGGAGGAGAAGGTAACCACACACAATACATATCCAGTCACACATGGTACCATCACAACTTCAAATCATACACATACTCACACAAAGACATACTCGGAGGCTCTGATCAAAAATTTACCAAAACAGCAGAGGCCACCAAAGCAGACACCCAAACAACTACCACCTCACGACTCAACACATGCAACACATAGACCATACAGTCAGAGTGTCAAACAGTCACAGCCCTTAAGGCCAAACAAAATGCCAGACACACTTGTCATTGGTGATTCCATAGTCAGACACACTGACGTCCCGCTCACCAGACTGAGTAAGGAGAAGGTCACAGTAAGCTGCCTGTCGGGTGCTAGAATCCGCCACATAACTCAAGCACTCAGGTCTCTCAACAGCAGGTACAAGTACGACTCAGTCATTGTCCACGCTGGTGTCAACGACCTGAGACGTACCTCCTTGGACTACATGAAAAGGGACATTGAGGAGCTCTCTGATTATGTAGCCCAGGCAGGTATGACCCTGACCTTGAGCAGTATCCTACCTTCACCTAGAATGATGCCACAATACAGTGATAAGATGATCAGCTTTAATAATTGGCTTAAATTCTGGTGTCATTCAAAGGGGATCCAATGTCTGTCTGCCTGGGATGACATGCTGGACAAGCCACGCTGCTTCACAAGGGACGGCTTGCACCTGTCACCCCTGGGCTTCCGGATATTGGCAAAGGCTCTTGCCACCCCCATAGTGCCTTTTTTAGGCAAGGCTCAAATTCTAAACCTAACACCCTAGAACACCAAAAAGGAAAAAAACTAAGGGTAATGCTGCTCAATGCCAGAAGTCTCAATCTCAAGATGCACGCACTCGAGGCCCTTCTCAATATGGAGAACATCGATGTCTGTGCTGTGACAGAAACCTGGTTAAAGGCTCCTGAGAGCACCCCAGCACTAACAGGTTTCACCTCATATCATGCTCGCCCCAAAATCCGGACAACACCAAGAAAGGAGGGGGGTGTCCATATTCATAAAGGACAGCCACACCTCAAGGTTGGTGGCAATGCACGATGCATCAGAGACCATCCAGGTGCAATTAACCATAGGCAAGACTGCTCTGCAATTTGTAGCATGTTACAGGCCACCCTCTCAAACTCAGGAACCTCACATGGCCTTCCTGAAAACATTGGAGGGGATAAATGTATCTCCAAACACCATCATACTAGGTGACTTCAACTACCCTAATATAGACTGGGAACACTACTCAAGCCCGAACACTCTAACCCAAAGATTCCTGGAGTTCATAAACTCAAATGCCATAGAACAACTAGTCACCATCCCCACAAGAGGAGAAAACATACTTGATCTCATCATCACGAACATGGGATCAAAATGTTCAACACCGGAAGTATACCCTCACTGGTGAGATCAGATCATAAACTAATCTCGCTGGAGGTCCTCATCCCGCCCCCACCTGAAACAAAAAAGACCACAGTGAAAAACTTCTCAAAAGCCGATTTCACATTTCTAAAAACTAGTGTGGTCTCCTTTAAGGCCCCTGAGCCAGTGGTAAACATTACTCAAACCGCTGAATCACTTACAAATGCCTTCTACCAGCACCTACAGGACTGCATGGATCAGGCAATCCCAAACAAAACTAAGACTCTCTGTATCAAAGGCAAGCGTCCAGTCTGGTGGACCCCAGCCATAAACAAGCTCTACAACAAAAGGAGGAAGCTACTACAAGATAGAGCAAAATCCTTGAAAGGTAAGACACCTTTGATCATTATAAGTAAAAAACTAAGAGCTCTCATAAAATCATCCAAGGCAAATTATGAGAGAAAAATCGCCAAGGACTCTAAAGACAAACATAAGGCCTTCTTTAGCTATGTTAGAAACCTAGGAGGAAACTCCCAGATATGCTCAGAATTAGTTCAAAATGATGTGAAAATTACTGAACCTACACACATTGCCAACATACTGGCTGACAGGTTCAGTGCAAACTACCCTCCCCAAAAGGAGAGATATCTATTCCAGAGGATTGTAGCCCCCCAAACATCTCCAACGCCCAGGTGAGAACTGCCCTCACTAAGGCAAAAAACACAGCATCCATGGGACCGGATGGTGTCCCCGGCTGTGTGCTTCATGAACTCAATGAGGAATTAAACCCACAGTCAGGACAGCTGTTTAATCTTAGCCTCACCTCAGGATACGTACCCAAGGAGTGGTGCACGGCGACTGTGGTCCCACTTCATAAGGGCGGTGCCTCCACAGACCCTGGAAATTACCGCACCATTCGCTTGACAAGCCTTATCTGCAAAGCCATGGAGAGGATCATAATGGAACTCATAAATAAAGACATAGGGAACTTGCAGACTTTGGATCCAACCCAGTTTGGCTTTGTCAAAGGCAGATCCTGCCTCTTAAACTTGGTTGACTTTTTTGAGACAGTCACCAAGGCCATTGATGAGGGAAAGGCAGTCCATACAGCCTAACTCGACCTGGCAAAGGCCTTCGACACAATACCCCACTCAGGTATCATCGAAAAACTCATCAGCTTGAATGTAAACCCATACATCACAAGATGGGTTGCAAACTGGCTAAGTGACAGAACCCACAGGGTCAGAGTTGCTGGAGCCATGTCAGACTCAAAGCCTGTCACAAGTGGTGTCCCACAGGGCTCAGTCCTTGGTCCACTCTTGTTCGGCATCTACTTTTCTGAAGTACAAGCAAACACAGGAGGGTTATGGCTGACAAAGTTTGCAGATGACTGCAAACTGGGCGCCATAGTCGAAAACAAATCTGACACAGATATCCTCCAGAAGGGCCTCACAGAAACGGATAACTGGTGCCAGAGCCATGGCCTGAAGTTAAACGCCACAAAATGCATAGTCATACCCTTCGGGAAAAACAAGGTTACCCCTAGCTATCATATAGGTGGCAATCCACTGAGCACAGAAAAAGTCACCAGGGATCTGGGGACCCAGGTTGAAAGTAGCCTTTCAATTGACACTCATGTTGCTAAAGTAGTTAGGAAAACCTTCTATATCGCCCACCTGATCATGAAGGGATTCACATCTAGATCAAGGGAGGTCATCGTCCCCCTGTACTCATCACTCATTAGACCTATGATTGAGTACAATGCCCGTTCGAATGTATCTGACCAGACACCTGCTGCAGCTTGAAAGGCCCCAAAAGTTCCTCACCAAAAGGATAAAGGGTCTCAAAAATATGTCTTATGCTGCCCGACTGAAAGAACTCCAGCTCTATTTTGTCTCATACCGCTTGCTCAGAGGTGACCTGTGCCTGACATATAAGGCCATGTCAAACCCAGATTTGATGAATATGCTTCACCTCAAAAAATCTAGATCCCTCAGAACCACAAGGGCGGGAGACTTAAACCTTGACATGGTTATAAATAGAACGTGCTGGAGGGACAGATTCATCACCCAGAGACTCCCTATGCTGTGGAACAAAATCCCGGTACATGTGAGGCAGAGCACCTCGCTGGCCTTGTTCAAGAGGAATCTTGACCAATGGATGGGAGATCGCAGATATACCCCAGGGATTACTTCAGTGTCACTGCTTGACAGAGGCACAGCAAAATGATAGGCATAGTTTTTATTCAAACTAAAGGGGTGGCGAAAGCCACATAACTATGGGCTAGGCTTATAAATGCCCTTGGGCAGATAGCCTAGTATAAACCTATGAACCTATGAGCCTATGAACCTATGTACCTATTGGGGGGGCAGTAAGTTTAAATTATCCAACACCCTATCTGTATTGCTTATTCAAGCTCAGCACTTGTTCAGAACATGTACACACTTCATGAACTACTAATTACTATATCACTCAATCCTACTCATTTCCTACAGGTAAACACTGTTTGTCCTTACATTTCCAGCATGCTTACAGTACAACAGGTGTTGTGCACACTTACCTCACATATCTTGTGAGTAATGGTCGACTAGACAGGCATGTCCAAATGTCAATTACCAGTGTTATTGCCTGTCTATATGATGAATGTGGGCAACATGAGGCAATATAGCAATCATCTCATGTACACAGTCAATGCTCACCTCCTAACATACAACACTACAGCCTGTGGGAGATGCACATATGTAGCCATGCTGGAGGTAATGCTCTCTCCAACCCAGACTTACCCTGACAATCATGTGGGCATGTTAAACATTTGCAGCACACCCCACTCATCACATAGTCTCAGTAGATCTCCACCACCACAGGCCACACATAGTAAGAGTACAACATTTGCGGAGCCTCTCCATACTACTCTATGTAGGCAACAGAGGCACCCCCTATCACCAAACACCAATTACTTATAGCCCACAGACTCATGTGTGCCCATCAACTACAGCCAATAGGGTGTTATAACATACCCAACACACTAGTCATAGGTGACTCTGTAGGCGGTCACACTGATGTCCCACTCAGCAGGCCACACAAGGCGATAGTCACAGTCATCTGGCTGTCAGGTAACAGGATCCACAACATGACCTATGCACTCAGGTCACTCCTCTCAACAGGTACAATATGACTGTCATTCTCCACGTTAGTGTGAATGCCCTGAGATGTAACTTCCTGGACTACATGTACAGGGACATGCAATAGCTCTCCGATCTTGTAACCCAGGCAGGTATTGCCCTAGCCCTGAGAAGCATTCTGCATTAGTCCAGACTGATGACACAGTAGAGCAACAGAATTATTCACGTCAACAGTTGCCTATGCTTCTGGTGTCATTTCAGGGGTATCCAGTATCTGTCTGCTTTGAATGACATGGTCGAGAAACCCCAATGCTTTGCCACAAATGGCCTGCACCTGTCAGCCCTGGGATTATGGGTAACATCTCAGGCTCTTGCTGCTCCTATACTGCCTGTTTTAGACACATTTCAGAAACATATTCACCACCAGAACAGGTACAGACAAGCAAAACCTGAGGGTATTGTTACTCAATGCTTGACATCTTCATCTCAAATGCACTCATCCGAGGCACTCCTTATAATGGACAACTTCGATGTCTCTGCAGTGACTGTGACCTGCTTCTAGACTCCGGAGAGCACCCCTGCACTGACAGGCTATTACACAGACCACACCTTTCAGTCATATAACCAGGACCGGAACACCCATGGCGGAGGTGTGTCCATATTTCACAGGGATGTACACACCTCCATGCTGGTTGCTTAGCACGATGCATCAGAGGCAATCCAAGTGCAACTAACTGTGGCCAGCACTTCTATACAAATTGTAGCTTGCTACGGATTCCACACCATACCCCATGGTTAACGGCCCTCATTTCTTGGTGTACTGGAAAGTAGGGTTCAAACAGGAACTACTGATGTGACATTGACACTACCCCACACCTAACTGTGATACCTACTCATGTACCGGCACATAAGGCCAACACTTTTGTGGGTTAATAAACTCTATTCGGCTGGATCAACCTATACACACCACCACCAAGGCCAACAATATCGTAGACCTGGGCATTACCAACATTTGTGACTGGTGTTACACACTTGGGGTATCCCCTCGTTGGTCAGTTCCGAACGTATGCTAATCACCCTTGTTATCCACATCCCGGCACCACACCCTTCACGGAAAACACAGTACAATATTTCTACAAAGCCAACTTCATGCTTTGTATGACAGAAGTAGTAAACGCCATGACACCTGTGCAGATGGACAATATAGTTACAAATGCAGAAACATTCCCAACTGCACTTCATTAGCACTTACGCGACTGCATGGATCATGCTATTCCAAACAGAGCCATGACAGTACCCACCACATAACGGACGCCCCTCTGGGGGTCCACTGCCATGGACATACTACACGACAGAAGGAGACAGTTGCAAAGTAGGGTACACTTCCATGGGTGGGGTAGCTCCCTAGTCAGCCTCAGTAGGATTCTGGGATCCCTTCTTACATCCTCCAACACTAGCTACGTAAACATTACTGTGACACATTCAAAGGACTACCACTAAGCATTATGGAGGTATGTCACTACTCTCAATGGCAATACCCACATCTGCTCTGACATACAACAGTTAGGCAGAAACATTACAGAACCGAATGATATTGGAGGCAACCTGGCAGCTAACTTTACACCCCTCTCACACCCTAAAGGGCCCACATTTGTACAGGATCAATGCAGAGTCCCTGCGGTCACAACTACGCAGTTCAGACCTGTTCTCTCTAAAGCCTGGGACACACACTCCATGTGACCATCCAACATCCCAGGCTGTGATTTACACAAACCTCAGAACGATATGGCTCCCCACTTGGTCACCAGATTCACAAATAGCCTTGTATCAGGCATTGTGGTCCCTGAATGGTGAACAGCAACAGTTATCACACTCCACAGAGGTGGCACCACAATGGACCAGAGGAACTATTGCCCTATACGCCTGACTAGACTGTTCTTCAAGGCTATTGAGAACATCATCATGGAAGTCATTCACAGAGACGTTGGCCTCCAAACCTTTGATACCACCCAGGTTTGATTTGTTAGGCCCACACCATGGCTCCTATACCTGGTGGAGTCCTTTGAGACAGTTACCAAGGTAGTAGATGATGGTAAGGGGGTCCACACAGCCTACCTTGTTCTCTGATTGGCTTTCAACACTGTTCACCATTCTGGTATTGTCAATATACACATCCACCTGCACAGCAACCCATACGTCTTGAGATGTTATGCAAAGTGGCTCACGGACAGGACACATGCGGTGAGGGTAGCATACCGCAGTTCCTACTGTACATCAGTTACAATTGGCATACCCCAGTCCTCGGCCATAGGGACCCTCATGTTCGTTATATGCTTCCCTGAGGTACAGTCTAGCAAAGAAAGACTTTCCCTGAATAGCTTTCCAGTCGACTGTAAACTAGGGACCATGATTGATTCACCAGCTAATATACACACCCTCCATATGGATATCACTGTGATGGATACCTGGTGTCGGTAACATGGCCTCAAGCAGCATGTCAGAAGGTGCATAGACATGCCCTTTGGATTACAACAATCACCCTGTGACTATCACATAGGTGGTAGTCCCCTACATACATAAGACATTATAAGGGATCTTAGTACACACGTAGGTAGCACCCACTCCTTTGATAACCTTATTGCCAAGGGGGTGTGGATATACTTCTACATGGCCACCCTAATCTGTAATGGTTTGTAGCTGGAACAAAAGGCTGCCATTGTACCTCTATACTCCTGACTTATGAAACACATTCAGGGGTACAACACCCCCTTTGGGGTGTACCTTACGGGACAGCAATGGCTTTAAATACCACAACATTAATGCACCAACAGTACTACTCACCTCCAAAGGGTGACGTATGCAGCACAACTACTGAAACCCCAACTGTAGTCATTTGCATACTGCATACTCAGAGGTGACCTCTGCTGAACATACAAGGCCCATGTCCACACCAATATTGATGGATATGCTCCACATAAGCAACATAAGCAAAAGCCACTGATAGTGACATGCACTGGGATATGTACCCAAACGCAATGATGAGTAGCACATGCTGGAGGGATACATTCCTGAAACGGACACTCACCATGCTTTGGAACATGATTCCTATGTACATCAGACAGGGACCCTCACTAGCACTCTTCATGAGATACCTCGATGGGTGGATGGTGAACAGACATGTACGCCAGGGATCACTGCAGTGGCTGTACTGTACACAGGTGCAGGAAACAAATGGCTGTGCTGTTCACAGACACAGGACACTAACCTAGGGAGGTGTCGCCAGTGAAAACACTGTATTAAGGCTTAGGAATGGACTTGGCCAGACAGCGTAGTACCTAACTATTAACCTATGAAGCTATTACATGTCCTTTGTGCATGGATAATTGAGTAGCTCTTCCATTTCAATTAGCTATCATGCTGTTACACTGTCTGGTGACTACAAGACATATGTATCCTGTTATTGTGTATTGTACAGTCCAATACACATACCTTATGTTTGCATAATATACCAGTCATGCTATGTAAACTATTTGACTTATCTACCTACAATACTGTACTTTACAAATTTTTGAAACCATATCCCATAATGCAAAGTATAATTGCATAGCAGGACCACCTTAGGCATGTTATTCTCATTATACGCCCATACATATGTCTACTGTTACAGTATATCAACATAAACTATCCCCTGTTATGGCACGTACTTGTTGGACAAACCCTACAACCAACAGCGGCTGGAGTGGAATTGCTATGTTTAAAGCCCTTATGTAGCATCCCTTGTGGTGTCTGAGGTGTTTACATTGTGGCCCACAGCAGTACACACAATTTCTACAAGTGTTACTATGCTCAACAAGACATCACTACATAATAACTTTTCCCACTGTCTGCATTGCATACACTTTCATTAATACAGAACAGGCACTACATCTACTAACATACTGAGTGTTCTACATACCTTCTTAGTGGTCCGAGTATACGATAATATCTGTGTTACTCCTTTCCTCTTTAAACAATTCAATGGTATGAGCATACGGTTTGAATGTATGGCAAGCCATCATTTTATACATGGATACCTGTAACATGTGGTATCCTGCCACCAGTTGGCGTTCCGGAGTAAATTATTACATGCACATCAGCTGTGTAGCTACTCCATTGGCCAATTACACGGAAACAGTGGTGTATAATTGAATACTCCACTTGGGCTTTGTCCTTTTGCCCTACCTTCGAGGGAGATGGTCTGGATGTATTGTATTGTGATGAATTGTAACAGCTATATGGAGAGACACAGATACTTTGAATTCATGTCCCCCGTGGATTGTGTGTGATGGCTAGAGTAAATAGTTCTACATGTGAGTGTAACTGTTATCTCAACCATCTGATACAAGACTATTGCAAACAAAACCTGTAACATCGGCGTCTGTTCCATTGTACAACAGCAACAATTTCACATGGCGCCATTACAAGTGTGTCTCTCACAAGGTATGTTAACACTTCTGCAGATGTCATTGAGTGAGTGGATGTTTGTGATGTTATTATGGTCTCTACTGCAATTGTTTCAGGTGTGGGGGAGATGTAGGTGGGTGTACATAGCAGATAAAGGTTTGTGGGGACTGCATTTATACATATTCCATATGTGTGTGGGGGCCCCTTCCCTAATTGAAGACCTGTCATTTAGTAGACTAATACTATGGATATTGCAGGCTTATTCATTAAACCATTGTTAATTGGTTCCTATGTATCATGCAGGTGATGTCGATCCTTCAATCCCTCCGAAATACATCGATATGTACTGAACTGTTGCTACATGAAAGCTGCCTCGTGTATTTCTGTCACAAATATTTGCACTCATTGCAGTTGTGTTGGTGACTCAAACTCTTTGGCTTGGGTTGCCACCTTTTCAATTGACCATATTGGGACATTTGCAGGGCACACATCATGGTTTAGAGGCCGACACAAACCCACTGTCAGTACAAAGGATAGAACTTACTTTTGCCCTAAATTAAACCTTATTCTTGTAGCACTTTAGCTGCCTATTATGTTTCTTGTACAATTTACGTATTTGAGAGACACAAATAACTATTTCATGCAACTATTACTTAATATATGGGGCATCATTATGTCCTACAATCTCGGTACATTTGCCCTTTTTAATATTTGTTGTCAGTACACAACTGGCCAAAGAGGGACTGTCCCTCTTAAACTGGGACAGGTGGTAACTGTATGCCTAAGGCCAGCTATGACCGCAACTACTGTAATAATCTACCTCCGAGTTAGCACGAACAGACCCACGATGCAAACACACACACACACACACACACACACACACACACACACACACACACACACACACACACACATTACAGTCCCACGGAAACACACACCACACTCTCAACACGCACTTACACACACTACAGCAATTGGAACCACACTTAAACACAGTACCTACCTGGACTGCAGCACTGGCAGCAATAACTAAATATCCTTTAACATCGTGATAATATTACTCGCAGTTATACGGTTCTGGTACTGTGGTCTTTCGGTCTTTAAGCCTCGTGATTATGCTGGTCAGTATGTAAAGCATTTGGTAGTTGGCAGTATCCTATTCATTTGTACCTCCATGGTTGTGTACATGTCGTTAACCTGTCTATATATTTGCAGATATATGTATTTCCATATATATCGACATACATCTCTCTATCACCCTTTCTACCCCTATTTTATATATATATATATATATATATATATATATATATATATATATATATATATATATATATATATAGACAGGGAGAAGGAGAGAGAGTGTACACACCTTTCGTTGGATACATGGTGGTGTATTCTGTTTGCTGAACTCCACCCTTTTGTGTTTTAACCTGTCACAATACACACCTGCCGTTGGTACATCTCGGGTAGCTTAGTGGTAGGTGATTGTGTACATGGTTGCGTGTTCTACTCCTGCCAGTGGTCGTTTTGCCTTTCAGAGCAGGCATTGTTAGTACAAGGGTGAATAATTCTGGTTTCACCTGTTCTGGACATCTTTGACCATGATCTGCGTGGAATTCAGCAAAGCTTAGATCTGTTTTGCGCATATCCGTGTAGTCCTGTTTAAACAACGCTTACCGTCACTTGCCGCCGCATAAACCCACTCTAATGACCTACATCCAACATCGGTATTACATAAAGGACCTTGCAGGATGTGGAACCGGGTACATACACGACACAGTCAGTGGCTTTCCCACTTGGTCATCTGGTGTTTGTACAGGTCTTAATGGTGTTTTGTATGTGGACTGTACTACAGCTGTTCCTCCATACTGCAGTCAAATATGTAACTCAGTTAGTTTACATATGGATGATACCACTTCATGGTATGTCCAAGTGATGTTTAATGGATGTGCTCCAGCATTGGGAATCTATGTCAGAGTGAGCCACACACTGTAATGTGCTACACCTTGATACAACCATAACTGGAGAATGCTGGGGTGGCAGATACCTGTCATGGGTACTCCCATGCTTTGGCCCTACATCCCTAATTACATTATATGGAGGCTCTCATTAACACACCGGGGAATCCATGCAGAGTAGGTGGGGAACAGTGGTTACACACGTGGATCCCGCAATTGGCTCTGCTCTACAGAGGGACAGTTGGTTGATTGATGGGGTGGCAATAGCAGACACATTTTGCCTAGGCTGCTGAATGGCCTCTCACATTCGGGCATGTACCTACCGATGTACCTAGGAACCTATACATACAGTATCAACATATGCTGTTAGCTTTGTTTACTGTTCAGGTGTTGACTTTCCTTGTTCCAATAGCTGTTGTGTGTCCAATAGTTGAGGGCTGCCTATGTAGGATTCACACAGTAGGCCACCTATACATTACAATTTGCAGGTGGTCGTGTGTGTGTGCCATCCGTTTTACTGTGTGTGCAGGTGGAGAAGTGTGTCAGTCCATAGGGGCCTACACTGTCAGTGTATGTGCTATACTTTCCCTCTTTGCCAAGGCGTGGGCATATTGGGCACACCTCCGTCTGCCTACTGGGGCTGGCACAGGTTGTTTGTGGTCTGAATCCCTCTGTGCCTGTGATGGCCTTGGCAATTGTGGTGGGCTGTGAGGGCCTTCACCATTATGTCCCTGCTGCAGCTGTTTCCGCAGGATCATATTATGTAGCATGGCGCATACTATGAAGATGTGGGCACACATGCCTGGAGAGTACTGCAAGGCTCCACCAGATATGTCCAAGCAACTGAACCGTGATTTCTGGTTTGTGCGTGTGCCTCATTATGGCATTCTTGCTTGCATGGGTGTGTGTGCATTTCTGAAGGGGGTCATCATCCACGGCTCCAGTGCATAGCCAGCATCCCCCACAAGGTGACCATATGGGATGTCCCCCCTGACAAATACCTGATACAGCTGTGAGGCATGCCAGATGTGGGAGTCATGGTAGCTTCCAAGGCTGCCAGCACACATATCCGTGATAATGCCCTGGGCATTGCACACGACCTGGCAGTTGATGGAGTGGAATCCCTTGTGGTTTATGTAGCGCCTACCATGGTCTCCAGGTGGTGACTTGATATGTATGTGCGTACAGTAAATTAAAAAACGTCCACTGAAACTAAAAAATGAACAAACAAAGCTCTTGAGTTCACCAAAGGACCAAGTGGAACAAATGAATTTAGCGCTTTCAATCACTTTTAATTCATGACCTTCTTCAGAAACATCATACACTTGCCCACCCTTCCTTTTGTACACACAAACAGGAAGTGACATGATAATTGTGACAAATATAATAAATATAATTGTAATTAAAGTCTAATAATAAAATCTAATAATAAAATACTACTGTATTGTTTATGTATGAAACAATTAATAAATATCAAATGTATAAAAATTATCTATACATCAAAAAACATTTTAAACTGATAGTATCATTCAACCCAGGTGCTCTATCAGCCGCCAAGTATAACTGCCAATAGGCTTCTTTACACTCTAAAATATTATTTAAATCACCAGCAAAATGTGATTTGTCCACTTTGTCCAAAATGAAAAATTCAAACTTCTTGAACTCATTGCATACAATAGAATGTCTAAATAATGCATTAATTTTGTTGTTTTTCTTTATCGCTAAATAATGTTCATAAATCCTCCTTTTTAAACATCTTTTGGTCTTACCTATGTAATAGTTTCCACATGTGACACAGCTTGCTAAATAGACCACTAACTCACTATTGCAGTTAAAATAATCCTTGGCCCAGAAAATTTCTTTAGAATTCCCAATTGTGACAAAAAATGTATTACTAATAAATCTATACTGTCTACAATTGTTACAACTGTAGGTACCTTTCTTATTTGTACATACATGGATGTGATTCCTTGATTTCTCATTATTCAATTCTAATATACTCTTGATGTTCGTTGTCCTCTTGTATGTAAATTTTGGAGCCAACCCAAGTGTGTTAACTAAGTCTTTGTTGCCCAAAATAATTCTCCAATTATTTTCCAAGATGTTTTTTATCAACCACATCTCATTAACTATGGGTATAGGAAATGAGATCATATATACAGTATCTCCACTTCTACCTTTAGTTTGGAAATTCAAACCTGTTGATCCTATCATAATGTCCTTAGATTGTAAAATGGGCTTAGCCACATTCTGTCTTAACAACAAAACTTCGCTTTCTATCTTTTTGACCCAATTAGAATCATATCCACGATTTTGAAATAAAAGTCTCAAGGTACACACCTCTCTTGAGAATGTGTCATCATTTGAAGTCAGTCTACTTAACCTTATCAATTGTCCTTTTATAACACCCTTTTTCATGTGAATAGGATGTAGGCTATCCTTGTGCAAGTATTGATTTGCAAAATAAGGTTTTCTGTAAATCCTACTTACAACTGTTCTTTTTTTGTGATTGATTTCTACTATTAGATCCAGATAATTGATTGCTTTTCCAAAGCCTCCAATTTTAAAGGACAGAAATGTAGTTGTTGAATTTAAATCCGTCACCAATTTTTCAAATTCAACTTGGTCTCCAGACCAAAGAAAAAACAAATTGTCAGTGTACCTACAGTAAATCTCTACCTTGTTGAAACTAGGGTGAGTTTCTAAAAATGTTTGCTCCCAATTAGCCATAACCAAATTGGCAAAAGCGGGAGCTACTCTGGCCCCCATTGCTACACCAGAGGTTTGTTGATACACAGACTTATTGAAGGTGAAAAAGTTATTTCCCAGAATAATCTCCATGAGACTACATATGGTGTTTATATTAGTCCCTGATAATTCAGTTTCCATTTAGATATTCTCTTGTGTACTCTATTCCTATGTCCTGATCAATAGATGTGTATAGGCTTCTCACGTCTAAGGTTCCAAAGAACAAGTTTTGGTTGCCTATTTTGTAATTTCTTAAGACTTCTAACAAATGCCAGGAATCTCTCAAATAGTATTTTGATTTTTGGACTATAGGGTTCAGTATGCTATCAAGCCAGATGGAAATGTTTTCAGTTTGTGACCTTTGAGCTGAAATAATGGGTCTAAAAGGTATAGTACTATCACTGTTCTGAATTTTTGGAATGCCAAAAAAAGTTGCAATCTTTTGCTGTTCCACTTGCATAAAATCATAGCTACCACTATTAATCTCTCCTTGACTGAACATGTCGAAAAGTAAAATATCTATCTTATTGTAATTCTTATGTAATTCCTCGTAATTAACTCTTTTATATGTCTTGTCTTCTTTTAATATGTTCCCTATTGTATTTTCATAGTCTATGGTGTTCATGAAAACTATTTTTCCACCATTATCAGCCTTCATTACTCTAATACTAGAGTCAGTACTCAAAGACCGTAAGGCACTTAATTCATTTTGAGACAGATTTTTTTCAATACATGTCGATTGCAATTTTCTAAATTCACCTTCACACATGTTCGGAAATACTTGTAAGGTGCTCTGTAAGGGAGGATTGTATGTACTAGCTCTCTTTGGTGTTTCATCATTGTTTTTTGTTTTGTAATGTAAAATGTCATGCATAATGTAATTTAATTTCAATTTTCTCAAGTATAGTCTGAAATCAATTAACAATTTTCCAATGTTAACTTTGTTTGATGGAATGAATGAGAAGCCCTTTTTCAGGACATTCTCCGCTTCTGTTGATAGTGTAACACTTGACAAATTCAAAACATCCATTTCGTAATGGTCTGCTTGAAATGTTTCTACCATTTTTTCTTGTTCTTGCCTTTTGGCCTGAACTTCTTTTGAGTGACATTGTGCCACTTGGTAGTCCGTTTGTTCTGGTTCAATACCCCCAAAAAAGGAGCTTCATTGACCACCACTGATGAACCTGCCACCTCTGCGTAAGATGTATTATTTACGTTGTTGATACAGTGATGTACATTTGAGGAACCAGAATTTTTAGAGTCTGTAACCACAACGTTGTCTGCTCTTTCACCCACCGTTTCCTCACTAAAACTACTAAGTGAGGCTGACTGGAACCGCTTCCGCCCTCCGTGTTAGTAGAGCTGTTGATTTCAAAAACTGTCCGTGTAGTGTTATCTTCGCACATCGCTTGTGAAATGTATGCCTTGTTAGATACATAAGCAACAATGTCCCGTTTTAATTTTGACTGCTTCCTTGTTATAATTGTAGCTTTGTGTCGGTCAGCCTTCGCTTCTACCCCGTTGTAAAGTGCCACGAAATTTCCAAAGGAAGCTGAGGTTTTTATTTTCTCGTCTAAAAATTTTATAACCTCCTTGAGTTTGTTTACTCCCACTTTGTAATGTTCTATAAGTAAAAGCATAATTTGGAGCCCAGTATCATTGTATAACTTAATTAAATCTTGACTCAATTTATCACCCAGTACAACACAGTTTGGAAATTTTGCAGTTTGTAATCCCTGCGGTACAACTTGGCGTCTCACACATTCCTGCAAATATTGTATTTCCAAACTCAAGGAGACATGTTTTAGTACAATACGCTCCATGCCATAAATACTTTTTCTACATTGAATATAGTCATTTGTAGAGTTACTTACATTCTGAGGTTGTGCAACGTGTCCCAAATCAGTGAATGGATTGATGTTTTCTTTACAAATATAATTCCAAACGTCAGCTTCACCTCCAGTCTGCCCAGGGCTGCCAGCACACATATCCGTGATAATGCCTTGGGCATTGCACATGACCTGGCAGTTGATGGAGTGGAATCCCTTGTGGTTTATGCAGCGCCTACCATGGTCTCTGGGTGGTGACTTGATATGTATGTGCGTGCAGTCTATTGCACCCAGTACCACCGGGTAGTGTGCCACATGGTGGAAGAGATGCATATTGCTGGCCAACTCCTCCTGAGTTCGGGGGAAGTATATATGCTCACTGACATATGGTAACATAGCATCCAGGAACTGGTGGAGTACCCTGGATGCTGATGCCTGTGAGATCTCCATGATATCTCCAGTTGGCCTTTGAAAGGTACCTGTGGCTAGTATTCTCAGGCTTGCACATACCTTCGTGTCCACTGGGATGGGTTCCCCTCTGTTGTTTTTGGCTCTCAGGAATGGCCGGCACAGCTCAACTATTTGCTGTATGATGTCCCTGTCCACCCTGTAATGCTCTACTATCTCCAGATCATGTAGCCCCTGGTAGGTTACCCTTGGTCTGAACACTCTTCTCCTCCTCCGGGGCCTGAGGTGGTTGTCAGCATCATCCTCCACAACACCTTCAGTCTCCAACACATGCTGATGAATCAATGGTGCAGTGTTTGGGAATACACAAATGTGTATGAGATGCCTTCACACTTTATACTATTGTGCTTTGAACACTGATGATGTCATAGGGTGTGTATGTACATTCGGAGCTGCAGGGTATCTTGTGTTTTACCACAGGTACTGCTATTGTGGTGCCTTTGGTGTTGAATTACATTTAGCTGCCATGGATTACCTCTTGCCCTTGCCTCCACTTTTCTTAACGATTCCCCTCCCATTGTCTGGTATGCATCCAGCAGCCTGCTTTCTTGTTTTGTACTTTCCCGAACCAGGATTGTCTTGCGAAATGTGTTCTGTTGCCAGTCTACTGCAGGTTTGCTTTGCTCGGCGGTTACAGTTCTCTTTTCTTTGCAATCTGACACCTCCCCTATCCTGTTCTGCAGGTTGCTGCTAGCAGCCTTGTTAGCTGGCGTCAGTTGCCCACTGTGAGTTAATAGGTGTTAATTGCTCAGTTGTACTCCAGTTACCCTACTGTAGCATTTCCTTTTTGTCTTCCCCTAAACTTCCTTTTTGGGCTGTGGTGAGCAGCATGTAAGTCCGCTTACTGGGTTTCGGGCATGTTTTCATCCACATACACATGTGCTTTCGGGCACCATGTGTGCTCTCAGCTGAGCAAAGCTATACCGACATCCACGCCCCTCTCCTGCGGCTTTGCTTAGCAATGGGCAGCTCAGATTTGCATTGCTCCAATGTGCTTACAGCTGCAGTGGCACACCCCACTGCTGATGTCATGTATTCCTCCAGACCACTCCTCGGTGTTGTAGCGCTGCGCCGTATTGTACATCCTTAGGCCGGCGGGATGTTTGCGATTCACTATTACTTGCCTCATTTGCATGGCATTGACTATTAATTCATAGTTACCATGCTGAACACTGTCACAGTCCCTTAGCAACCCTTACAGCTTGGTTGTGGTGTAGCATGCATACCATTGACTATTATGGTGAAATCATGATTTGTGTTACATTGCTATTTTATGACATTTGTATATATTGTCCTTGTGTTCCCATTTGTGCACACATGCCCTATGGCTGAACTTTGTGTTACTGTGGCTATGACATTAAATATTATTTTTTATGTGTTGTGCATCTTTTCTTATGCCATTGGCTGTATATTTAGCCACTGGCATATGTTAACTTTGTAATACATGAGTCTGGTCCGCTTCCAAGGCTCCGATGTTCTGTTTGTCAACATGTAAACCATTTTTTTTTTGGTTTACATTTCTGTAGGCTTACGCTCCAGCTACACCACTTCATGAATCGCTATGTACCTTCATTTGCATGCTGCAGTACTGCACATGGGGTGATTTGCATACCTACGCTGGGAGCTGCGCAGATCTGGTTACGCTGGTAGTGCACATGGAATTGGATCGTACCTGAATCACTCAGCAGCCATATTTGGCATTATACCATCTACGCTATGCCTGCGCCTGGCACAAACTTCATGAATCCCAGGATATTAGTAGTTCATTGGCCAATATCTGAGCACTTAGAACACAAACAGAAAAAAAATGTTCTGGGTTCACCTATCTCTTATTGTCAAGTTACAAGTCAATGAAGTTCAACTTGATACAAAAAGAAATGGTTGAACCTTTTACTTGATGAAATTTAAAAAAAACATATTTTGGAGGGGAGCAAGCCCCCATGTACCCCGCACCATGTACTTCTATATGGTTACTCAATGGTCAGCCATGCAGAAAAGAGGAACTCATTAAAAGAAAAAAAAAACTGCTGGTGTGCACATAGTCACCATGTTGGCAGTGATTTCCTGTGAAACAGAGATCAAGGAGCTCATCTTGAGCAGCAGAACATTTTTGCTTGTAACCTCCTTCACTTTACACTTCAAACTTCAGCAGTAGTAGAGAAACCCTGGTCTTTATCTGCCTTTAATACTGGATAATCTGTTGGGAGGTTGGTATGCAGTTAGAGACCTTAGCTCTCAAAACAGTTAATTTGAACTGCCATAGCCACAGAAGCTGAAGCTATAAAAATTAGTTAGAATAACTGTTTTCACAAGTCACTGGGTATTTCTAGACATGATGCTTTTTCTTTGCATTGCTAAAATGCTTGCATAGGCACATGATAAAATTTTCAGTAAACCAGTGAAGATTTTAATTTTTTCATGCCATGTGTGTGTCAAGTCTGTGAATGTCAGTAGTCCCAAAGTGAATTATTATTATTAAAAGTTCCAAAATGAAAATTAGTCAGTGGGATAATCATGTTTTAAATAGGTGCAGCAGGTCATGACATATTATTTGTAACCCACAGACTTTGAATTGAAGTATGAATGACTTTTAAGAATACCTGTAATCTCTTTATAGTATACAAATCGAAACATATATTTTAGCAATATTCCACAATTGGTTGTAGGTAACATATGATTTAGTCATGTTTTCTGTGGTTTGATCAGGAGAGTGAAGCCTGAATTATTAAACAAAGCCAGCCATGGGTCAATCCTATGTCACCCACACACAGGAATGGATTATTGCCATTATGCAATGACATCATTTAAGAAGAAAAAAATTCTTACTTTTTCTAAATAATGGCATTGTATAAAAAGTCTTTGGTGCTCTTCATTCAGCTTTTGGTAGTATGGGATACCCAAATGATGCGCTATGCATGCTCTAGATGTTCTATCTGTATAGCGCAGAAGGTTGCTGTCCCCCACCCCCCAAGCCTGCAGAATGTATAGTTATTTGTTTCATATTTTTGGACTGTTTTTCATAAAAGATGTTTGAAACTCTCCAAGCAAATGTGATTCTCTGGTTGATAACTAAGGACTTAAGCCAGTGAGTTATAATTGATAGCTTTGATGTAGGTTGCCATGGAAAGGATTGTAGATCCATGGAAAGCTATGAGTTTTTTTTTTTTAAATATGCAGTTGCAAACTGCTCAGTGGAGCAGAATATTACTTTTTTTCATAGTTTGAATTTCCCATTTAGCAATACAGAGATAACAACTTAATGTGCTTCTTCCTGTAAGGAACAAAGACGACAAAACATGAAAGTGATGTTTTGGATGGCATTGCAGTGCATATAGCAGTAGAAAGACTGACTGCACAGAGGCCAGACTTCTTTCTATTGGTTTGCTCTGAATTTACAATATGCTCACTGATTGGACTGTCCAATCAGCATGCACATTTCTTTACTGTACAATTAGGTTTACCACATTTTTTTTAACTTATCGCTAGAGAGATACAAAACATTTCTGGCAAGCCAAAAGCAATTAAACTGTGTATGGCAACCTGGTGATCAAGTGGCAAGTTCTTTGCCTCAAAATGCCAAGAATCAAGGTTCAGTCATGATTTATGCTCCCTGTCTGTGTTGGTTTATACAAGTCTTATGGTTTCTTCCTACTTAATAAAAAACAGGCCAGTTGATTTACACTTAACTGTCATAATATGTTTTATTTAACCTTACCTTTGTTGCACATCATGGCTGAATAGTATCTGTGGATCAGCCCACCTACACCTTCAATAAATATTAAACAATAAATTAACTAGATAAAGTTGTACATTGTGTTTCAAAAAAAAAAAAAAAATTCTACGATATCACTTAAGAATGGAGAAAGATAAATGCTTGCTTTTTCTGTAAAAACAAGTATCTGTTTTTCTCTAAACAATGATAAGCTTGGAGGTAATTGTATTAAGTAGCAGTGGTATGAGGACATGTTCATCACTAAAAGATTCCCCTGGGCTCAATAAACTCCATGTAGGCTCCACGCAAAGCCTTCACAGTTATATATTTGAGCAGTGGTGCAAGGGAAGCAGCAGCATGCACCACTGCACAATGCATATTCATGCCACGCAACAATGTTGCTCGGCAGGAAACTGTGTAAGCAAACATAGATGGAAATACTGTTGAAAGCAGAGCACATACGGTTGGTGGTTTTGCGCGTAATGCCCCAATGATCACCAGACTTCACATATATTTTTTAATTGAAGAACTTCTGAAGTAGGGGTTTTCAAGGCACTAAAGCAGTACAGTTCAGGGAGTACATCATTTGGCCCATTGTTGAAAGGGCAGGCAGGATTAATCTATTTAGTTCAACACATCCACACAAAGGCCAGCATAATGCAGGGACAATTAACCAGAAACAGGGGCATATTTGACATGGGATGTGTCATAGAAATGTGGTAGAATGAACTCAAACATACCTCTCAAGCTCTTAGAGCAAGAAATCTGGACAAAGCCATAAATAATGGTGGGAGAAAGGCCCAAAAATAGGGACAGATTTTAATATTGTTCTTACAAACTTAGAAAGGTGATAGAATAAGAGGTTTTACAGTAGCATGAATTTACTGAAGAGCATGACATTTGAAACTCCAATGTCTGTCATTATTTTCTGACTTCAATCTGCAATGACATGCCAATGATTTGCCAAAAAACATTTTATGAGGAAAAGATTAAAAATATGAGGCAAAAACTGGAAATTCTGCAAAAATGACAATTGAGAGATCTGAACTGAAATGCATGTAATACTAAGTCACATTAGTCCTGAGATCATCCCAATAATATGGCAGAAAGCCACAAATTTGATAAGGAACACATCTGGACATCCTGGGAATATCTGGACAGTTGAGAGGTATGAATGCAATGTATATGGTCCAAACACAGTACAGGACAGTATATCTACAGTGCAGAGTATTGTGATATTCCATTTCTCAAAACTAGACAAACAAAACTGCAAAAATAGAAAAATAACGGCACCAACTGCAGTCAAATGGAACGTTAATAGTTACAGTCTTAATCAGATAATTAAACAATTAGCTACAATTATTTCAACTAAGTTTCTGGCATTCTGTACTGAAGCTGTGTACATGGTCTGTAATAGTACATGGACTGCCATGTAAAATAAACACTCAGGGGAACTGTGTGTATTGAATAGGGACACACAGATGAATCATAGGAATGAACACAGGGAAAGAGGACAGGTGAAACAACCTAATGTACAGCAGATGAGGGCATGCCAATGGAAGATGGCTGTAGCAGCAACACCAATCACATATCTATATGTTACAGTAGGGACTGTACAGTGAAAATGTGTTTTATATGTGGCTAGTGGCAGATTTAGGCATGGGCACAGGGGTGTGCACCATCTTTTTTTAATTTTTTTTTTTGTTTTGTTTTTGGAAATCAGAAAAATGTACCACCAAAATGGTACATTTTCTGGTTTCAACTTATAATTTGTTTATTGCACTATGATAAAGAAAATGCACTATCAGTGCATTTTCCATTTCATAGTGCAGTAAAAAAGTATAAGTTGAAACCGGAAAATGTACAGTACTTTTGGTGGTATATTTTTCCAATTCAGTTTCTGAAGGTGTATCTTTTCTTTGCAAATAATCATACGCTGTTACCAAATGTGCCTAATACATCCGGAGATGCAGTTGGAGTTTGCTACCATCAAGTGATTTTTTTATAATGATCATCCTCCAACACCATCTCACTAGTTGAATTAGGCATGTTGGTGGGTGAGAGTGTTGTGTGACAAGTTTTAAAGAATTTACTTAACTTTTGATTATTAGTTTAATTTTAAATGAGTCCAACTTTGCAGTGTGTAAAGACCTGCCCTTCCATTGTGAGCAAGTCACAACTGTCCGCAATGAGGTATTTTATTTTAATTGAAGAACTTCTGAAGTAGGGGTTTTCAAGGCACTAAAGCAATACAGTTGAGAGAGTACAGCGTTTGGCCCATTGTTGAAAGGGCAGGCAGGATTAATCTGTAGTACTTGACTTATCACTCATGACCTACACAGGTGCATATGTGTTGTGTAACACTAGTTAAATGGGCCGCATTTGGAATGGCTGTGCAGACTCACATCCTATGCAGTGGCTGTATTTAAAGCCACAAGCACTTGACAAGCTGCTTAGCTTGCAGGGGCGGGGAATGCAGTTTTACTTTGACATAAAATGCCAGAGTGGTGGGATTGGAATTATTTTTTGGGTCCTCTCCTCCAGGCTGCCTGAGAAACTTGGGGGGGGGGGTTCTAAAAGTTTTATTGGAGTAGCTGATAAAGAAAAGGCACCAAAATACAGTACCACACATAAACATTTTCATTGTAGGAGAGTAATATAAGTAAAATAAAATCAACAAAAGACTCAGACATGGTGACCCACTGTCTTGGTGCAAAGTGAATGCATTTAGATAGCTGGATATGCTTTATTTTAGTATAGATTTATTTTGCCTTGCAGTGCAAACCAATTCATGTTTTAATGCATTTGGGGTACTTAAAAAGAATTATGGCACATATATATATATATATATATATATATATATATATATATATATATATATATATATATATATATATATATATTGCATAGTGGTACACTTAGTACCCAAACTCAATAGGGACTGCAACTCACAATCAAGTGGTACAAGAACATATAAACACCTGGATAAGGCCCACCCTTAGTATGCACCAAAACAGCATGAATGTTTGTACACAACACTGGTGACAGGGAGTGATAGCTCGAACCAGTCTTTTGTTTGTAAGAGTTTATTTAGGCTGAAGTCAGAGACTGTATTGGAGATCTGTGCTCCAGTTTTGTCTACTCCATCACATGTTTAAGAGGTAACTGTTATAAAATGTTTCATTTCTGAGGTGGTCTGTCTATTCTGTGTAGAAGCAAACTCCAAAAGGTGCAGTGTGTAAAAGAAACCAGTAAACCAAAAGTAACAAACACACTGAAAGAGGGTCCCAATGGATAAAAAAAAATCCTTTATTAAAAGCAAACAAAGTATTAAGCACTTTTGTCCCACATCAAGCAGGGACTTCATCAGACTACAAAAGCATGCACATACCCAACTTTACTTAAATATACCACCTAGGTAATTAAACAATCATACCATAATCAAAATAATTGAATTAGTTAAAGTAGCGTTACAATAATTACAGACATACTCTGTGCCTAACTAAAAAGAGAGTAATATCAAATATCACAGATAAGAAAAAAAACATGTGCCACAATAAAATGAGTACAAATAATTAAAATAAAATAAAATAAAATAAAATAATGCTTTATAATCCTATAGTTTGTTAGACCTGATCTTTAAGGCTTAAGCAGTAAAGATAGTATCATTCAGCCCTGGGGTAATATGGCATCTAACCTGAGCTGCCAGCATAGTTCCTTGTTATGTAATACATTCTTCCAATCACCCCCTGGGGTCCAAAACTACCTGATCAATAATGCCAAATGTAAACTTAGTAAATTTGAAACATTTAATGGAGTGTTTATAAAGTGTGTTCATCTCCTTTCCATTTCTGATGTTATTAGTGTGTTCATAAATTCTAGTCTTTAATGCCTGCTCCATTTTACCTAAATAGAAACTACAACAGCTCTCACATGTAGCAAGGTACACTATTTTGCTAGTGTTGCAGGGCACTGTCCTATGCGGCAACTGTAGACAATGTTCCTTCATTTTAAAAGAAACTGAGGTTATTTTAAACAATGCCATGAAATCTTAGGTAGTATTTTTAAAGGGTAACTGCAACTTTACTAAGTTTACATTTGGTATTATTGCTGCCATGTTACCCCCAGGGCTGAATGATACTATCGCTATTGCTTCAGCCTTAAAGATCAGGTCTAACAAACTATAGGCTTATAAAGCGTTATTTTATTTTATTTTAATTATTTGCACTCATCTTATTGTGGCATATGGTTTTTATCTTATCCATGATATTTTATATTGCTCTTTTTTAGTTAGGCACAGAGTATGTCTGTAATTATTGTAGCATTACTTTAACAAATTCAATTGTTTTAATTATGGTATGATTGATTAATTAACTAGGAGGTGTATTTAAGTAAAGTTAAGTATGTGCATGCTTTTGTATTCTGATGAAGTCCCTGCTTGATGTGGGATGAAAACGCTCAATACTTTCCTTTTTAATAAAGGAATTTTGTTATCATTTGGGACCATCTTTCAGTGCGTTTGTTACGTTTGGTATCCTGTGTAGCAGCACAACTCCCTTCCTCCCCTTGGCCATCATTCATAGGTTCATATGATGAATCTGTCCCTCCAGCACGTTCTATTTATAACATTCCTGTTTGCACTTGTGCTTGGCTAGTCCGCAGCTACCATCCTTCCTTCTGCGCTCTCTCCCTCCACCTTAGAAGCCTGTAGTCAACTCAGCAGGAAAACTGAGGTTTCACGCTTTTACTGTTTGGGCCAGCCAAGTCGATGTTCAGTGACAGACAGCCCTGTGGCAGAGAAAACTCTTTGTGAGCAAGAGAATACCGTCAGCAGGCAAGACATCGCCACAGCCTATGGCAGACACTGCAAAAGGAAGGGAAGCCACTTTCACTGTCTCAACTGAGTTGCAGCTCTGATGTTATGATACAGAGCACAATCTGACTTTTGGTTTCATTGTAATAGCAACAGTACAATGCAGTGGATGAGTGTTACTCTGTTGTCATTCAAAAGTTTGCCTCTCTGCAATCATGTATTTTGTGGGCATTATACCTTTCGACCTCCTAGTGCAAGAAATCTGAACAAAGCCTAAAATAATAGTAGACAAAAGCCCAGAAAATAGGGACAGATTTTAAATATTGCTCCTATAAACTTAGAAGGTTGCTAGAATAACATGATTTGTGTTAATACGCATTTTCTGAAGGATATGAAGTCTGAAACTCAAATGTGTGTCATTATTTAGAGACTTTAATCCTCAGTGATTTGCCAGTAAACCACAGATTTTAGGTGGAACAGACCGAAATATGAACCAAAAATCAGGACATTCTGTGAAAATCTGGACAGTTGAGGGTTATGGTGTGCAGAGAAAAAGCTTGTTTGCACATGCTTGAATTTGAATAAAGTACAATTATGCATATCCGCGGTGGTGCAGCGGTAGCATTGTTGCCTCACAGCAAGAGGTTCTCCCATTCGATTCTCGGCTGGAGTGCAGGGAGTGCCTTCTGTGTGGACTCTGCATGTCCTCTCCGCAGTCGAGTGGTGTTCTGAAAGACATGCATGAATGGGCGTGCCTTCGTTGAAGGTTGAACGTTGAGCTGGCACCTTGGCATTCGTGAAAATATACTGCCAATCATTAGCGGACCGGAGTTCCGCTGTGGTGACCCTTAACCGGGAAAAGATGAAAAGACAAACAACAACATTGCATTCTGAGTATGCACATCAGCTGCTTTTTCACATTCTAATTACATGACACGGGCTTAATAGTCATTGCAACATGGTATAACGCGATGCTGGAAGTAACTTTCCCATCTAGTTATTTTGTTAGTCTGTGTTTTTTTCATATGTCCTCACTGTTCTACATCGGCAGGGTATGTGTCCAAGGTATGTAAAACTGAATCTGTTCTAAATCATATCAATTCATCAAATGTGTCAGCCTTTCTTATGTATTACCTGCAGTAACACTGCTGACATTCAGGGGAGCTCCTCACTTCCAGTCCAGGGACCCTTGACTTCAAAAGGCAACACCATTGCTTTGCAAGTACACAATGGCATTCACGAACAGTGTATGCTTTTAAAATATTATGTTGTAACAAAGGGAAATTAGTTTGTAGAACTGTAAGTAGGCATTCACAATTACTCATTAGATAACTTGTCTTGAGGAGTGGTAAACAACAAATACGGAACTGGGCATAATGTTTGAACTTAAAAATACACCAAGTGTAAATGATTTGAAATCCAAATTTTTGAGTCAAAGATTGTTCAGTATATTTTCAAATCTATATTATACCCTCAAAAATAATTTTACTGAAGTTTTTAATTAAAAATCAGTTCAATACTTTGTGGAACTCTGTTAAGAAAAGAATATCTGGAAATATTTGAATGAATTAACTAGATCCCATATTAGAGTTTCTAAGCAGCACACATTATAACTTTAATAGTGTATCCATCTGGGAGGCTCCCGTATCCCTTCACAAACCACATTTTACCTTGCAAGTAAGAATGCTTCCTGAGTACACCTCTTCAACTCCAATATTCCCCTTATCCCATCCTGTCTTTCCTGGAAGTGCCTTGTACCATTGTACAGGGGCTTACACTTTTTTGAACAGATAAAACTTTTTACCTCATTCCTTTTCACTCATTTAATAATATAACCTGAGCCCAGTCTATCTACTCCTTACACATTACCTTTTTGTTTGTCTCTCCTTCTCTGAAACCTCCTCTTACAACTCCCTGTAAATTCTCCTCTCACCATCACCCTTCTTTTACAAACACACACAGCCATTTCCCATATGACATTACAAGTTTCCCAGAGCCGCCCACTCTGCAGGTGACAGGAGATATACCCTTTACCCTCCATAACTGAATCAACTGGGATAAATTACCCTTCTGACATTTACACCTGCAGTGGTACCTTTCCAGCTTTGCACTATCAATTTTTTCACCCACCCAATCAAGTGTGTGACCTCTAGTGCCTCCTTTTTGCTTTAAGCTTCACTAGCTTTCATTGTTTGGCCTCACAGAACTACCCTTTTCTCAGTACATATTCCTCACAGGCCATTTGTCATATTTTCCCATCCATTCATACGGTCCCCATATCACTCAGAATTACCATAAAATAACAATCATAAGCAACCTATCTGGTGTCAGTGTTGCAACAAACACATACCTCTGCATCAAACTCCAGTTTTGCCTTCCTAATTCATCTACATACCCTCTATATTTTCTTCCCAAACCCCTCATCTGCCCACTCTTCTTTCCTTTTCCCACTCCTTGCTGTCTTTCCTCCAAGACAGCCTTAACTGCTCCATCCCCAGCCTTTTCCTCTTTTTATTCAAAGTCTTGTTAATGTTTATTCACCTCTCTTCTTTCCCTATCTTTGTCCTCCTTCACTAGAGTCTTTAACCCTCATATGCCAGTCATACCCCCTGTGGAAGCTCAAATTCAGCTATTACAGACAGCACTTTCCATAGCAAATGTGAATAACAATCCCTTAGAGATTAATAGTATTCTTACCACATACAATGTCAAATTATACAATTTTTGATGAAAAGGTATGGATACTTGAGCATTTTATTTTGTTTATTAGGAAGGCCTCTTTGAAATTTTTCATGAAGCTGTAATCTCCTGTCATGACATCAAGAAAGACTGAATCTACAATACCTCACTACCTAAGTCAATATATAGGCTACTGTATTTCCTTTAACACTGCAGCAAAAGGAAAGTCTTACATTCTATTGAAACAAGTTGTAAGCTGTGAATCTAACAATGAACAACCTGTGTTGAAAATTAATATATGTGCTTATATAGTCATACCCACATAACACAGATGGCCAGAATTTGAATAGTTTGAGGAATCTGGCACATTACACTGATATCAGTGGAAATGCTGAGGATAACTACAGAGAACTCAGACTATCCCAGTGCACAATGGAATATCTCAGCAGTAATGGTGCACTGTATATCACTTTCAGGTACTCCATAAGAAATGAAAAATCACTGTCAAAACGTGATGTACATTAACAATGTACAGAAAGAATCTCACAATCTAAGCAGCCTGACATTCATAGGTACATATCTGTAACAGAATCTCAGAAGTACGTTTACAATTATGGAATATCTCCGTAAGTCCATTATTATTAAAATATGCCAACTATCACTTACAGAATCTGTAAATTTTCTAATAAAAAATTAATAAAGCTGAAGGGCAATTATGGTCACATCACCACAGCTAATATTGACTAACAATGAGTGCAGGACTTGTGTGGGCAACACAGGTAATGCACACACCCAAGGAAATTCTGATATAGAAAAGCAGATAAAGGGTATCGATGTGGATGAAGAAGGGGGACACACAAAAGGTATATTGCAATAGAAAAATCTTAGGTAAAGTCAGAGGGGCATGGGCATTTTTTTTTTTTTTTTGGTGAGAATAGGCTCCATTTTTTATTTGTTTTAAGAATAGAAGGAAAGGTGAAGATAGGAAAAGAGGAGGAGGAGAAGGCCATCACAGCAGGTATACCTACAGAACAAATATCATAACACATGACAGAAAAAGGTGAAAAAAACAGTAAGGACAGTTAAGTTACAAAGACCACACACTGCACAGCATGGGCAGTGAAAGCCATCAAACAGGGTGAAGATGTATACCATCCATGATGAATTGTACAAAAACATATCTACATATGCACTTGAAATCTGTGTGTGTTTGTGAATTGTTAGTGCCGGAGATTTAGCAAAGGGTGGACAGTTTTCATAAAGTTTTAGTAGCATGCACAGTCCTTCCCTTCAGAAGAAAAAAGAAGTCCAAGTATTACTCTGGTACTACTCTCAGAAACTGGTGAAAAGACCTTTACTTAATTGAACTTCACTGTTTCCACATAAATCATTATTTCATTAAAAAAATTATTTAGCTGTGGCTATTTTCACATTCAGTGGGACCCTTTCCTAGTTCATAACAGTGCATACCTACTGTGCCATGTAAGGAGAATGTGACTTGGTATGGGCAACCAACCATCTTTTCCAGGCATTGACTGAAAATACATATACTATCTGTACATGTACTCTGTGCTGCACAGGAATTACCTGTTTCTACGACCACATCCACAGCAAAATCACATGCATTTGAATATATATTGCTGTCTTTCCACACATGATGCCAGATCCTCTTAAGGTGATCTTTTCACAACCACCAAACCCAGTGTCCAACTTTCCCACTTCCACCCCACTAGTCAACTGACCAGACTCCATGCCCCCCTTTACAAATTTCTGGATCCACCACTGGTGACTGTCTCACAAAGTGACATAACAATTGGGAGGATGTCTCTGTGAGATAAGCATCCTTACATGAATAATGCAGAGGACTTCTATCAGGGATCTGACATACAATTGAGGTAAGGTGCAAATTGTGAAGCTGCACAAACTGATATGAATGAATATGAGTGTACTTTCAGCATAGGTCTCCAGCAAGGTGGGCACAGGTAAAGGCTCATGGTAAACATTAAATGAACCAACCACAGTCATGAACAATATCAGAATAATACCACCAGTAATCCCATACCTCTGACATAACATATATGATTTAGAGTGATAAGAGATGAGTTTGCACGCACACACTTGAACAACTATTATGATGCATCCACACTCTACAAAGGTAACCATACACACTGCCCTGGCACTGTAACATCAGCTGGAGGTTTTATTAGGGACACTGCTATACCTAGCAGATGTAACAGACATGATTTTACATTAACAACTCACACAGGTCTGTTCCACACAGCTGGAATATTACTAATGTCCATTTAGAAGAGGTCCATGATGACATGTTGGTCTACCTCACAGTTGAGAAAAGTCAAGATGTCTCTATACATGCATGCATTGGGTGCTGTCCCCCCAACTCAGATGGGTATGTGTTGTTGTACACTCTTCTACAGGAACATAGCCTGTGTGCAGGGTGTGTTGAAGTGCAGATTCAATTGTATCATGAAGGTGTATGTCCTGAGTCATGCCATAGGCTAGCTGTGATGTCGTCATGGCCCAGTGATTCTGTGTGATAGGCCTGGATGAAGGTAAGTAAGTGCATGCTGCCTATCGTGATCTTAACTATGTTTTTTACCCAATCCCCCATGCAGGTATCATTGAAAACCCTCCCAGCTGGGGATTAATCACTACATTACTAGATAGGTAGCCAATTGACTCACCGACAGAACACATACTGTGAAAATCAGTGAATCAACCTGTACTGGTAGAACTGTCACCACTAGCAAGTCCCAGGGATCTGTGCTTGGCTCTTCACTATTTGGTCTCTATTTCTCGACAGTTCAGGCTAAAGTATGTGGCTTTTGGCTTACCAAGTTTGCCAATTCTTGCATATTGGGTGCAATCACTGAGTCCACAAATGATGATAACATAGTACAGGAGGAGGTAACATAGACAAATGACTGGTGACAAAGGCACACAATCTACAAATAAATGCAGAAATTTGTCTTTTTATGTTGTCCATATGAAAAGTGGAATTCCATGCTAATCACAGCATTGACAACAGTCCTGCTATGCTGAAACCCAGTGATGCAAGCACTGGGAACACATGTAAATAGAAATCTGAACTTCGACCACCAATTGTCCACATTAGTATTGAAAGCCTATGTTGTACACATTGTAAGTCATGCCATTATATTCAGATCTCAGGATTGTATGACAGTATTATACTCATCAGAATACTAATAGAGCATAATGCTCTTTTTTGCATGTACCTAACCAGACACATGCAACAGATGGAGAGACCACAGGGCTTTCTTATCTTACAAACCATGCCATGAAGTATGTGGCTAGATTAAAAGCTATGTCACTGTAATCTGTCTTGCATAGGATGAGGTGACATCTACCTGGCCTCCAGGCCAGTCTCTGACCCTTCCCTGGTGGATTACTTTATATCCACAAATCTGATATAGCTGATGACATCAGCAGTGTCTGTTGGGAAGAATATGCTAATAACAGTGCCCAACATGCTGGTGTAAAATGCTCTCTGTAATGTCAAACTAGAGTGCATACATGCACACAAACACAGTTGACTGTAGTAAGAACAGAACTCCTACCTATCTAAGTACACAGACTGCAGAACTCAGTACATTATGCAAGTGCCATGGCACAAGTCACACTTAGAGTGTTTCAGACAACAGTTTATAGCTGATGACATCAGCAGTGTCTGTTGAGGACAATATGGTAATAAAAGGGACCCACGTGGTGTAAAATGCTGTCTGTAATGTCAAGCAAGAATGTATACACACACACACACACACACACACACACACACACACACACACACACACACACACACACACACTGTTGACTGCAGAGAGAATAGAACCCCCTACCTAAGTACACAGACTACAGTACTTTATGCAAGCACCATGGCACAAGTGTGATTTGTCCAAGAGTGCAGGTTAACTTATCACAGATTACATCAGCAGGCCATGTGGGAGACAAGATGTTGGGAGGCTTGCATGAAATGGATGTGTAGGCAGGTGCAAGTATCAAAATACTGTCAATCCATGGCATTGGAGCAGTAACTGTAGAATGCACACTTCTGCTCTTCTGTCTAGACATGTGCGCACACACACACACACACACACACACACACACACACACACACACACACACACACACACACACACACACACACCAATTTGACTACAGTGAGAACAGAACCCCTACCTAAGTATTTATTTATTTAACATTTGTTTACTGGGATGGTCTGACTGGACATCAGTGTACATTTTCAGTGGAGGCCTAAGGAAAAAAGCTCCAGCAAAATACATTTTTACTAATATATGACCAGTACAACAAACAAAGTTTACTATACAGCTTATCTGTATCTACTTACAGTCTAGCAGAGATCAGTTAAGCAATTTGTATACACAGGAGATTAATCAACAACAATATATACATAAGAGATGAGATTAACAAATAAATAAAGTACAAATACAGTATAGCATGTCTTAAGTACATATACTACAGGACACAGTATTTTACTCAAGCTCCATGGCACAAGTTTGAGTTTTATAAGAGTGCAGGTTAACTTACAGTAGATGACATCAGCAGGCCATGAGGAAGACAAGAGGTTGGGAGACCTGCATTAAATGGATGTGTAGGCTTGTGCAAATATCAAAATGCTATCAATCTGTGGCATTGGAGCAGTAACTGTAGGATACACACTTCTGCTTTTCTGTCTAGACACACACACCAAGTTGATTGCATTGAGAACAGAACCCCTAACTATCTAAGTACACAGACTATATAAACTTTACATAAGCACCGTGGCACAAGACTGATTTTTTTGTAAGAGTGCTGGTCAACTTATAGTAGATGACATCAGCAGGCTATGTGAGAGACAAGATGTTGGGAGGCCTACATAGATTCATAACTTCATATGTTCATAGGAGGCTACAAGCCTAATGGTCCTAGGGTGTTTACAAGCCTACCTATGTACAAATACAAGTACCCTTATTGAGCATAGTTAGATGGTCTTTGTTAGCAGGTCCATTTTGTGAGCAGCACTGATTGGCCATGTCCATGAGAGACATAGGTGCCACCCCAGAGGTGAATTTACAATCACCCACCAATTGTCAAGGTTATGCTTGAACAGGGTCATTGAGGAACACTGTTTCACACTCAGTGGAAGCCTATTAGAGAGATGTGTCAATCACTGGGAGATATATCTGTGTCCTCAGCATGTTCTGTTTATGTCACAAGCTAAGTTGAGAACCCTGGAGCAAGTTATTCTTGTCCCATTTGATTTGTAGATGCCCAGCATTTCCAATAGGGCATGGTCTGAGACTGCTTTGTAGGCCAGGCATAGGTAACCTCTCAGCAGTGTGCATGATACTGATTACAGTGACAGGTCTTTCAGTCTGTCCATGTATGTCATGTTTGGAGGCCCTGGATTCTCCCAGTCACAAACCTCTGTGTTTCCTCCAATTGCTGCAGGTGTTTGATTACGTGCAGACAGAAGGGAGCATTGTACTCAATTAGTGGTCTGATAAGAGTAGAGTATAGCAGAGCTATGAGCTACCTGGTCTTGGATGTGATGTCCATATGTATAAGGTGAAAAATGCTGAATGTGGGGTCTCGCCACTTTGAACACATAGTAATGAAAGTGTAGATTGATATCAGCATGTGTTCCCAAGTCTTGCAGCCCTGTGTTTCAGCTTAGAGGATTCTATGTGTATCACAATTAACAGGGCTAATTCATTGTCAAAGGGGACAATGAGGCATTGTTTGCTTTAAGCTTCAGTCTATGAGTTTGGCACCAAACATTTGTCTATGTCAGCTCCTTCTGTAATATGTTATAATCACTGAGGGACACTAAATGACTGTGCCGAGTTAACAGTCTTCTGCAAACTTTGTAATCCACAGGCCATCTACTGTTGCTTGCACTTCAGAAAAGTAATTTCCAAACAGTTGAGAGTCCAGCACAATTCCTTGGGGTATTCCACTGGTAAGTGGGCTAGTGGTGAAGGTGCAGTCTCCAACTTTGACAGTGTCTGTTCTATCAGTGAGCCAGATAGCTATCCATTTGGTACTATATGGCTTAATTCCAAGATGGGAGATCTTCACTATGTGACATGAATGGGGATAGCATCAAAGACCCTGGATAACTCAACATAGGTAGTATGTCCAGTTATAACTCATCCAGGTATTTGGGGTCAGTATCAAAGAAGTCCACAAGGTTCAATAAGCAAGATCTACCCTTGACAAAAACAGAATGGATCAGGTCAAACGTGTTGAAGATCACCTATGTCCCTGTGGATAATGTCCATGCTGATTCCTTCCTTAGCCTGGCAGATATGGCTTTTTAGGCTTATAGGTCAATAATTGTAGTTCTGCCTGTTACCAGATTGATAAGCATTGCATACTACACAACATTTGATATTACATTCTGTAGCGTAGGTGATATATCTATGTATGTGTACTGAGACATCAGGGTTATAGTGCTTAGGGGGGTGGCAACACATGGCTGTATTGTAAATATGTGACATATTGTTAGATATTGCCCTCGGTTTGTAATGTTTACGCATGCAATTTCATGTCATAGACAGGAAATGGACAGTAAACAGCAATAATACATAATAATATTTACTGTCTCATATCATGGTGAGCAGTGGGTTTATACGAAGTTTGCCAAAGTGTATACGCATGCGAGATACACATGTTTGCACATAGCTGAGCAGTGCACAAAGGCAAGGTGCAGGTTTTAGTCTGCCAGTTAGTAATGAGCTTATGCAACACACCTGCTGCTTAAATGATTCTGTGGCAGCTCGTGTTAATGCACTGAAGCATTCCTTTTTGGTCCCAGATGGTACTGGGTTTGAATACAGGTCTCTCTAATAAGTTTAAACACTTTTATTTAAACATTGATAATGCAATAACATGAATTCTTTATAGTATATGTGTAGCTGTGTGTTGGCATAGCACAGCAGGGTTAAGTGGCATTGAGTAGAGGTAACTGCATCATTTTGCTACCACTCACCATTGCTGCACATTGGTGCACAATGGTGCACAGTGTGCACCTCAGAGCAAACATGGAGCCCAAAAAGTAAAGGGATCCATTGCTTTTGCAGTAGCTTATGTGTGCTGTGTTTGATTCTATTTTTTTGACCAGATTAAAGTGGTGAAAATGGGGTAGATAAGAAATTGGTAAAATGGGGAGCAAGCAGGGGGAAGAACAAAGGGAAAGCAGGACATGAATGTGCCAGAGGGAGGTATGAAAGAACCATAGCTATCAATTTCTTTAACAGTATATACTGAAAATATGTGCAGAATATTAACTGGATTTGGACTGTCACCTCCAGAGAGAGGGGTGGTCACAAGAAAATCATGTTGTATAGCCAAGTGGACCAAATCAAGCATGTCAAGAAGACACATGAAAAATAGATAGCTATGTATGGGATGATTTATTTTGTGGGGCAGGTGCCCATTTATATTTTTTATTTGAGAGAAAGGGGAATTTTGGGGAAGGGACTTAGGTATGTCTGGGTCAGGCAAGTTGGGTAGGTGAGGAAGCAATTGCAGACATACAAGACAAACAAGACAAGGGACAGGTACAGTGATGGACACAAAAAATTGGGGGACACCATGATTGGTATTAGGGTGTGGGCAACCTGGGCCCATGGCCATCAAGCTTGGTGATGGTGAGAATCAATTCCTCGCCCACTGGACTGTCATTACTGTCACCTTACTCTGTAGGTGGTTGAAGTGCTTGAGGTCTCCACCTCCTTCTCCTCCTAGTATGCAACATTTGAGACAGCAGCCTCTCCAGCTGGCTTAGGCATGCACCAATGGTGCGGCACACTACCCTATGCACCATCTATGGCAACTCACTGTGGGTGATGAAATCACCACCTCCATCACTGTCCTGAAGGTTACCTGTGGACCAACCTCCAAAGCTGGATTGCCTGAGGATGCAGGTAGTGCAGGAGCAGCAGAGGTATGCTGCTAGCTTGGCTCACAGACATGCTGGTCATTGGTGCTGCAGCTGATAGAGCAGGGGCAGGCTGATCCAATGCGGCAAGCCTACCTTGCTGTGCTGTGGAGCATTTAGTGATGTGGTACACATGGATGACATGGACCCCTTTTTCTTACATAATACAAATAAAAAGATAAAGAAAAAATAAATTAAATTAAATAAAAATAAAATAAAAGTAAAAATAAAATAATTATTTATAAATTACAATAAGAGAAAATAAAAGAAAAATATTTTTAAAAATAAAATAAAATAAAATAAAAATAATGAAAATAAAAAAAAGAGACATTAGGACTGGGATGAGAGGAAAAAAGAGATAAAATTGGTGCTATCATGTGTGACATACAATGCATTAAAACAATTCCACAGCTCTATTATCTTAAGTTTTACATTTAACTCTACCTAATAACATATACACACTAGACTACAAATTCCTGCAAGTAATCCTTGAAATGTGCATATATTGCACATATACATGCTCCAATTATACAGATTACAGTTTGTAGTTGGTTATTTGTGTCACAGGTATAGAGGTTTTATTTAATATAAATATTGTTATAGAAATAGTATGATATAGTTGTGAATTCTGGTATTTCAACCCATAACCTCTGTCTAAAGTCTACTATTGGACTCTTACAACTGGTTTGTATTACAGACTAATACATGCATACTTGCATTTACAGTTGGGATATGCATGCTAAATTTGATAAAACTCTATAAAATACCAACAAAATATATATTTAACTTTTAATAGCTAGAATAACACTTCTCTTCTGCTGCATACATACCACTTGCTTAGGATCAAAGGATCATAAGAGATTACTAGGCTATTTACCCAGATGTAATTTTAAGCCTAGCCATTTCAATCCAATGTAATACCATAGAAATACTAGGCAATACCCATGAATGCATTTAGTGATGACTGCCCTTGTCCAGGAAAGTTGTGGGCACTATCCCTGGTAAGAATTTACAGTGCCCCATCCACTCACTCAGGTTTCTCTTGAACAGTATTATAGAGATGCTCTGTTTCACATGAAATGGTAGTCTATACCAAAGATGAGGCAGTCACTGGGAGATAAATCTTCTCTCAGTTTCTCCAATCTAGACACATGGGCCCAGACATTAAAATCCCAATTATTGGCAGCTGGGAAATAACAAAAAAAAAAAAGAGAGAAGAAAAGAAAAGAAAAAAAGAAAAGAAGACCATTATGCATACCAGTCTTGCCTGTATTCAGCTTTTTAAGTCTTACAAGTATTCTCTTTAGTTTATACTTACACAGCTGTGGGATGTCCTCAGTCCTAATTTCCTCCACCCAATGGTCGACAGTATCCCTCTTCCACTACTGTAGGTCATTAAAATGATGCCTACGTTGCTCTCCAGTGCACAGGATACAGCTTGAGCTAAACTATCCCATGCAGCAGACTTCTACTGGGAGCCAGAATAGTCCCCCTGCAGCAGCTTTTGGTTGTGGTGCTTTATCAGGAGTCCAGTAAATAACCTGGCCTCCTGGACACCCCACCTCTGTGCCCTAAATCTGGCACCTTTCCAACTAACACCAGCCATGTATATCTACCAGCAGATCTAGAGCAATAGGGACTGATGCCTTACCTCCATTTCTAGTTATTGTATTTACTGAGTGCGCACAACCACTCAATGGGTTTGTGCAATGGTATGCAGAGAGCAGCAGTGCCAAGAGGTGAGGAATGAAGTAATTGCAACTGGAAAGTTAATTTGAAACTTGGCCTTAGTTTGACAAGTGTCTGCTGATGTAGCCTGGAAAAGTCCAGATAGCTGAATTATATTTACAGAAATATACTACACAGTATACCCTCAGTCATGCATCTGATAATACATAACTAAATAAATAAACACAATAATAGTGTCTCATCCCTCATACATATAATTATCAGATCCTCTATCTAAAGTCTCATAACTGAGAGTGAATGTAATGGGAAGTAGAACAGCAGTAAAAGTGTTTGGAATATCCTATATTAGGACCATGTGTATGGCATTCCTACACTTACACCTATTACCACAAGAAAGTTGAAATAACACTTGTTCCTATTTCAGATCATTGCTATAAACTGTAATATCACAACATGTATAAAAAAGGCTGCACACCCTATACTAGAACCCAGGACCATCTGTACTCCAGCCTTACACTTATACCTACTGCCATGGACTAGTTACATGACATTTCCTAATTTACTAATCATTCTTAAGGTGTCTCTGTTAACCACCCCACAACAGCACTTAGTGGGTTTGCGTGGTGCCTAATAGATTTAATTGGATGTATCCTGTTTCTATTTTTGGCTGTCTGGGTCCTTTCTGCTTCCTGGGTGGTTCAGTTGTCCAGTTTGCATACTACCATGCTTTGTGAAAACAAGATAAGCACAGCCAGACCTGCCATTCATTTACTCTGTTCCCATAATTGCACTAAGCATCGCATCTAACAAACACTGCCCCCCCAAAAAAAATAAACTAGAAAGAAAAGGAAAAAAAAGGGACAAATAGCTGAAATGTGAAAAGCACAATCTGTGACATGCACACTAGCAAACGATGGTTACATGAGATATGTCTACATAGCCAGTGTGCCGAACAGTCACAGCCCTTAAGGCTAAACAGCACACCTGATACACTTGTAATAGGTGACTCTATCGTCAGACACACTGATGTCCCGCTCACCAGGCTGAACAAGGAGAAGGTCACGGTAAGCTGCCTGTCGGGCGCTAGGATCCGCCACATAACACACGCACTCAGGTCACTCCAATGAAAGTTAAAATATGACTCAGTCATTGTCCATGCTGGTGTGAATGACCTGAGACATACCTCTCTGGACTACATGAAAAGAGACATAGAGGTGCTCTCTGAGCAAGTAGCCCAGGCCGGTATGACCCTGACCTTGAGTAGCATCTTACCCTCACCAAGAATGATGGCAAAATATGAAGACAAGATGATCAATCTCAACAATTGGCTTAAGTATTGGTGTCATTCAAAGGGGATCCAATGCCTGTCAGCCTGGGATGACATGCTCAACAAGCCACGATGCTTCGCTAGGGACGGCTTGCACCTGTCACCCCTGTGCTTTCGGATATTAGCAAAGGCTCTTGCTACCCCCATAGTGCCTTTTTTAGGCAAGGCTCAAAAGACAAACCCACCTCCATAGGTATCACAAGGGATAAGAAACTAAGAGTAATGCTACTCAACGCCAGAAGTCTAAACCTCAAGATGCACGCACTCGAAACTCTCCTTAGCATGGAGAACATCGATATCTGTGCAGTAACAGAAACCTGGTTTAAGGCTCCCGAGAGCACCCCAGCACTACCAGGTTATGCCTCATACCATGCTTTTCAGCCCCAAAACTTGGACTGAACCACAAAAGGAGGGGGAGTATCAATATTCATCAAAGATACCCACACCTCCAGGTTGGTGGCACAGCACAAAGCATCAGAGACTATCCATGTGCAACTAACAGTGGGTAAAACTGCCTTCCAGTTTATAGCCTGCTACAGACCACCCTCCCAAACCCAGGAACCCCACTCGGCCTTCCTGAGAACACTGGAAAATATGAAGGTCTCTCCAAACACCATTATATTGGGCGACTTCAACTACTCAAACATAGACTGGGAGCATTACTCTAGCTCCAACACCCTAGCCCAAAGGTTCCTAGAATTTATAAACTCAAATGCTGTGGAACAACTTGTTAATACTCCCACAAGAGGGGAAAACATACTGGACCTGATCATCACCAACATGGGGACTCCATGCTCCAGACCAGAAGTCTATCCCTCACTGGTAAGATCAGACCATAAACTAATCTCGCTGGATATTCACATCCTGACCCCACCCCCTGCCCAAAAAACCACAGTGAAAAACTTCTCTAAAGCAAATTTCACACTCCTCAAAACCAAGGTGGAATCCTTCAAAGCCCCCGGGCCTGTGGAAAATATGACCCAGACCGCAGAATCCTTTATAAACGCATTCTATGAACACCTTCAGGAATGCATGGATCATGCAATCCCAAATAAAACCAAGACCCAATCCTCCAAAGGCAGACGTCCTGTCTGGTGGACCCCAGCCATAAACAAACTATACAATAGAAGGAGGAAGCTACTACATGATAGAGCAAAATCCTAAAAAGGGAAGGCATCTCTGATCAGTATTAGCAAAAAACTACGGGCACTCATAAAATCGTCTAAGGCCAGCTTCGAGAGAAAAATTGCACAGGACACTAAGGATAATCACAAGGCTTTCTTTAGTTATGTTAGGAACCTGGGTGGGAATTCCAATATATGCTCAGAATTAGTCCAAAATGACAAAAAATACACCGAACCCACAGACATTGCCAACATCCTAGCTGACAGATTCAGTGCAAACTCCCCCCCCCACACCAAAAGGGCGAATATCTATCCCAGCAGAGTGCTGCCTCCCTGACATCTCAGATGCTCACGTAAGAGCCGCCCTCTCCAAAGCAAAAAACACAGCATCAATGGGACCATACGGTGTCCCGGGCTGCATCCTACATGAACTCCAAGAAGAGCTAAACCCAAACATAAAACTACTGTTCAGTCTCAGCCTTACTACAGGATATGTACCCAAAGAGTGGTGTACAGCAACAGTGGTCCATCTCCACAAAGGTGGTACCTCAACGGATCCTGGAAACTATTGCCCCATAAGCCTGACTAGCTTGGTCTGCAAAGCTATGGAAAGGATCATCATGGACCTCATAAATACAGATATTGGGGACCTACAGACACTGGATCCTACCCAGTTCAGCTTTGTTAAGGGCAGATCCTGCCTCTTAAACGTGGTTGATTTCTTTGAAACAGTCACCAAGGCCATTGATGAGGGGAAGGTGGTCCACACAGCCTACCTGGATCTCGCAAAAGCCTTCGATACAATACCCCACTTGGGCATTATAGATAAGCTCACCAGCTTAAATATAAACCCCTATGTCACTAGATGGGTTGCAAACTGGCTCAAGGACAGAACCCACATGGTTAGAATTGCTGGAGCCATGTCAGACTCCAAACCAGTTACAAGTGGCATCCCACAAGGCTCAGTCCTGGGACCTCTCTTGTTTGGTATATATTTCTCGGAGGTACAGGCAAACATGGAAGGACTGTGGCTGACCAAGTTCGCAGATGACTGCAAACTGGGTGCCATAATCGACTCTCCAGTCAACACAAGCATCCTCCAAAGGGCCTCATAGAAACAGACAACTGGTGCCAGAGCCATGGCCTCAAGCTAAACACCAAAAAGTGTATAGTCATCCCCTTTGGCAAAAACAAAGTGCCCACAAATTACCACATAGGTGGTAATCCATTAAGTACAGAAGAAGTAATTAGGGACCTGGGGACCCAAGTTGATAGCAATCTCTCATTTGACAACCACGTGGCCAAAGTGGTTAGAAAAACATTTTATATAGCCCACCTAATCATGAAGGGATTCACATCTAGATCAGAGGAGGTCATCGTGCCTCTTTACTCATCCCTCATCAGGCCCATAATTGAGTACAATGCCCCTTTTGGGATGTACCTTACCAGACAGCTGCAGCAACTGGAAAGACCCCAAAAGTATCTCACCAAGAGGATCAAAGGGCTCAAACAGATGCCATATGCTGCCCAGTTAAAGAAACACCAGCTCTACTCAGTGGCATACCGCCTGCTCAGAGGCGATCTGTGCCTGATGTATAAAGCCATGTCCAACCCGGAATTAATGGACATGCTGCACCTCAGAAAATCCAAATCCCATTGAGCTACGCGCTCGAGAGACTTGAACCTCAGCACTGAAATAAATAGGACATGCTGGAGGGACAGATTCATAACTCAGAGGCTCCCTTCACTCTGGAATAAAATCCCAGTCCAGGTTAGGCAGAGTCCCTCATTGGCTCTCTTCAAGAGGAATCTTGATGAGTGGATGGGAGATCGTAGGTTTACCCCGGGTATCACTTCTGTGTCACTGTTAGACAGAGGCACAGTATATTAACATCGAAAAAGGACATAGCAAAATTAATTTAAAATGGGTGGCGAAAGCCAAACACACTCTGGCTAGGCTTATAAATGCCCTAGGGCAGATAGCCTAGTATGAACCTATGAACCTATATGGATTTGAACTCTCACTCCATTGTGCCTTCAGACCACAGGATCGGTCCCTTATCCCTCTTTGCCACAGAAAGAGCTTTGCACACAACCAACTGCAACATCATCTACAATAATATGAAACCATACAACTGTTATTACTATATTTATTATTTTCAGATGTAGTACACTTAGTAATCACAAAATCTGTTATAATTATTGCTTGCAAACATACAGCTCTGTCTTAACCTGTCTGTGTCTGTTAGTCATTCTTCAGTTATTTGATTAGTAATATGGAAAATGCAGTCTGTAAGCCATTCTATATCATTGGCATTAAAATGTGTGAGGATATTAAATGGCAATAATAACATATACAGTTGCCAAGAAATGAAGGACTTATTTACATTTCCAGCCTTACATCTAACACTTTGTAGATCTAACCTGGTGCGCCCACTGGATGTGAGGCAGCCTACAGTGCTGTTGTGTTTTCCTTCTACCAACCAATAATCATTCACAGTTACAATCCATTAAAAACAAACACTGAGGGAGTGCCTGCACTATGTTTACATCTCCTACACATATCTAAATATTTAGGATTCAGCAGTTCTAATCAGTTTACACCTCATTTGCATCTTCACCATGCTAACAGCCCTGAATCTACACCATTATAAAAGGTGAAAAATACGAAACACAAAAAACCTGGAAACCAAACACAGAAAGGATCCAAATAGAAGAATACACACCACAGGACAACTCCAAACTTTAATAAAGTAAAGCGCTTTTCGTCTGCGTGGTACGCAGACTTCTTCAGACAAATTCATTATGCTACAAACCACTTTCGCTTAGGAGGGATGTTAACCCAGGTCACGGTGAGCAGATGCAGAATCCAGTTGACGGGCAAGAGGTAAACAACACTACTACTAATATTTCATTTAAACTTAAGTTATTTGATAAACTATTAGTTAAACTTAAGAAATTACAATTAGAAATATCCTATTTTAAGGAATGCCTTGAACGTAAAGTTATGCCAAAAGGCTTAAGACATTACCAGTACCAGACGGGGCTGGTTGCGAACTCTGAATTTCATAAAGATTTAATTATGTTGTTTGATAAGCAGGGTTTTGACCTGTTGCACTTGATGATCAAGCATTACACCATTTGGGTCGACCAGCTGGTGATTGAAATTACTGAGCTGGACTCTACTATCAAATTAAACGATGAATTTAATAGATACATGTTTGAATACAGTCGCTGTTTCAGTAGCATTGATCAGTATTTGAATAAACTGAAAATGAATAAAATTAAAAAATTAGACCGGGACTGTAGAGCTTACGAGCAAGGAGTTGCTTATCCACTTCCTGCACCATCTCAATCTTGGCAACATTCTCCTAATATTTCGCATTTGGATGCAGCACATAACAATCGGAGTTCTATTAACAACCCTATCAATAACCCTGCTAATAACAATACTTCTTCTACCAGTATTAGAGATTTGGACAATTTTGAAATAAATCCTCAATTAGAACCCACAGTGATGGGGGTCCATCTACCCTCACTGGCCAACAACAGGTTTTTCACGATGTCCAAACAACAATTACTATCCGAACAAGGTGAACTTTCAAAGATCCAGACAACAGAGACTTTAATGGATACTCCTGTCAGCATTCATTTATCCCCCACATTCAACATCAGTTGACATGGACTACATTGACTCTGTTTGTGTTGGGAACTTAACCAACTCAGATCTGCATGTTATTAACAGTAGTGATGAATTTCATCCGGACCACTTTGTGGGTCTGATGAAACCAGTTATCACAACTAATAATATAGGTGATTTCAACATATACAACTTCTCCTCAGAGATTTGGCTGATTTTAGCATAAATCTAATTTAGTTGGTAACATTCTTGATATTAAAATGTATATAGGTGGTAATACCAATATTTTTAACAACAACCCATTTAGGGTACCTAGTACTTTTAACCCCCCATTACACCCTATTATTCAGTGCTTTGAAAATATGTGTGAATTAGATCTCAGACAAAAATTGAAATCATTGCTTGACTTTGAGAAAGTCAGTGTTTCCAAGAAAGAACAAGAATTACTTGAGTTTGTTAAGGCACACAGTTTACCTATCTGTAAACCGGATAAAGGAGGGGGGGTAGTAGTGTTTGATAAGGTCGACTATTTTGACCGTATGCTTAACTTGTTAGGTAATGATTCTTATGTTTTGAGTTCAAGATCTGAGATTAACAGGGCTTATTCCAACATTAAAGACAGCCTTGATGAAATGTTTATTGAGGGTCAACTCCAGCAGGAGCAGCTTAACAATTTATCCACGTTATACCCTAGGTTCCCTTGTCTTTTTGGAATCCCCAAGATACATAAGGATCTTTTCACCTATGCGCCCCTATCGTCCCTAGTATGCTTGTGCCAAACTAGTGGATTCTATATTACAGAAATATTTGGTACAAGAAGAACAAATATGTAAGGATTCGTGGACCTTCCTGGCCAAAATAGGGGAGTTAACCTTTGACCAAAATATTAACTTCCTCACTATTGATGTCAAAGATCTCTACACCTGTATACCGCTAGATTTGGCCATAGAAACATGCACCTGCTGTTGAAATATCTCTAGTTATAGAACTTTTAGGGATAATTTTATACAACAATTATTTTGCTGGGGAAATTTAATAATAGTGAACTTATGCAGAAGATTAGATATTACACACGTTACCTGGACAATATTTTCATCCTGCTTGAGGGGAATGAACCTGAATGTAATTTAATTTTGGACTCCTTTAATTCTTCTACTGACTTTTTGTCCTTCACTTTTTATTTTAATAAGAGCGCCATAGCCTATTTGGATATATGGTTGGTTAAAAATACTGAATTGAAGAAATACATAGCTAGTATTTATAGAAAACCAATGCATTCTAATTCATTATTACATTATAGTAGCTGTCATCCAAGTTACCAGAAAAGGTCAGTGGTTAAGGGACAGCTAGTTAGGGCTGCCCGCATTGTTAGTTTGGACGATGATTTGTAAATTACTTGTGGGTATGTTCTTACATAGAGGCTATCCCCCATCTTTACTTGATAATTTAGTGAGAGAGGTGAGTAACAAAAGGTCTAACGGTACGTATCTACCTATACTTAGGACAGATACATATGGTGAGGGTAGTAATATTCCTAGCTCTATAACGGTGACATCTAGACAAGTACCCACGTATAACACGCTTAATACCAATACTAGATTAATTCTAACTTATAGTATTGACAGTTATGATATATTTGACATTATCAAAAAGAACTGGGATATTTTTAGAAACAACCATGCAGTAGTAAGTAAAGTAGGGAGTAAACCAGAGATTACTTTTTGGAGGGGCAAAAATTTGAAATCCTTATTGGAACATACTGATAGTAACCCCATACGAACACCTGGTATGTACAAGTGTCAAAATTGTAACCAGTGTAAGCATATTTTGGAATCTAATCAGTTTACAGTTAACAACCAACGCTTCGACCTGCGATGTAGATCTACTAGTAACACCCACATGGTTGTTTACTTGGCCCAGTGCCAAAAATGTGAAGGGTTCTATGTGGGTAAAACGGATCTACAAGCATCAATATGCAATTTGCAAAGATAAGCAGGAGAATGCTTTGGCTAAGCATATTTCTATGTTTAAAGATCATTGTTTTAAATTTATAGTAATAGATCAGTTACTTGAAAATAAGAGAGGTGCCCCTTTACACTTACTATTGGAAGCATCAGAATTAAGATGGCAGATTAGACTCAATGCCTACACGTTCCCCAGTTTAAATGAGAGTTGTTCCATTAGTTGTTTACTCAAATTGAGAAGTTTTTTAAGATAGTTTACTTATTTATTTTATTAACATATAGTCCTGTTTATTCGTATTCATAACCTTAGTGACAGGTTGAATGTATTAAGCAGTTGTATTATTCTATTTATTAATATATATTTATATATACTTTATATTTATTTTTATATTTCATATTTGTTTATAGCACATATATATATATATATATATATATATATATATATATATATACATATTTTAATATATTTTAATATATTTGCAATTGTGTTTATATTTTAATATTTTAAATTAATCTTAGGTCTCTTTAAATTTTATTTGTACATAATTGATTGATTGTCTTTATTGATGGTTAATTATGTAATTAGGAAAAGTATAAAAGTGGTTTGTTATGGATCCTTTCTGTGTTTGGTTTCCATTATAAAAGGTAACTGTGTAGCTAGGCAAACTGATGGTGAGGAGACGTGTTTATGTGGAGAAGACTGAACATACGATACTTCTTCAGGATATATCTTCACAAACAATTACTGAACTTAAGGTATGCTTGCATTGTTTTCAGCTACGTACTACATATGCTGGAATGTACTTAAGAAATATCTGAAGCAAAGGCTGTTACACTTTTATCTGTATGCATTACTTATAAGTGTACTGATGTCATAGTATGTTTGTCAAGGCATTTCACAGGTAACAGGATTGACAATACCTTAAAATGAAACACTGTGATAAATATGTGCAAATGTTTCAGGGACAATTCCTTTGATAACACTTTTAGCATGTCAAAGATGGTTTGTTACAAAATGTGTCATTTGCCTATTCTTTTGGGGGGGAACAAAGCTGAGTTACTCTTATGGCACAAACAAGGATATGTTGTTATTGCTACTCTCCTTTTTTGCATCCGGCCTTTTGTTTGTATTTCAGATCTCTAGATTGTTTTACAATTCTCCAGTGGGTAATACTGAGAAGCTACTTTTACTGTTTAATATGGGAGCAGTTATTTTGTAGTTATATGATAAGTATGTGTATTATCCTTCTGTTGTCTTGGACACCTAGGAGTATGCCACCCAGGCATCTCAATCTGCGGAGACCTCCTTTTACTGATGCTGAAAATCAGGTGATAGTGGATACCTTTAGACAACATGGTTGCCTTCTTGCTTGAAAGGGGACAGTGAGATATGGCATGCTAAATGCAAATTTGGCACCAGATTATGGATGATGTGAATGACCTGGGTGGCCACAGCAGGACATAATAGCAGGTGCATCACAGGTCCACTGACATGATCACATCTGCATGGAGGAGAGCAGCTGCAGTGGGCCATGATCAGATGTTTATCAGGGGAGGGCCTGCTATGGAGCCACCACTAACATAGAATGAAGAGTTCATGGCCATTGTCAGGGATCCAGACAGCTCACAGGAGAGTGCAGAATAACATGCACTGGACGTTGGTGCCACATTGTCAGGGACTGTAAACATGTCCCAGGAGAAGCTTCCAGGTTGGCTTTGGTATCTCAACAGCTGAATACTGTTGAATAGTAAAATAATTGAAATCAATGCTTTACTTCTGTGTCACAAGAATTTTTTTTGGTGGGGGGATTGAAGATTGCTACAGCCAACAACACATTCTGATTGATTAGCTTAGGTTGGAGTTGTCACTGAAGTTATTGTTGAAAGTATGCTTAATGGGCATGTAAAGGAGTAAAAGCATTACCCCCTGCATTTCTATTAATTGTGATGATCTTGCCCTTACCTTTTGATTAACTTTTTCCATGACCATCTGGTTTGCAGAGGGGAATATCATATACAGATGGTAAGCCAAACATTTTTATGTTAGTAGTGTTGAGCAATTTAGAGAAATATTTTAGTGTGTGATGTTGATGTCAGGCCTGTTGTGTGTATCTCTGTATTGTCTGTAATAGTGGCACCACTGTTAGTTTGTTAGCATATATTGGACTATAGTAGTGTAGGTATTAATTTTTTCCTGTGTTTGTTGCTTTTTCATCACAGGTGATCATGACAGTGGAAGTGTGGGACCTGATGTTAGTGTATCAGCAGACTCTGATGATGATGGTGGCCAAACAGAGGCACAGTCTGAGGGTGCAGAAGGTGAATCTGACACTGAGGTTGACATAGAGCCATCCCCTGCAGTTCCATCAGGCACAGCCATTAGGCCTATGACTACCCATTTCAGTAATCCCACAGATATTGGACAGGTGGAGATTAGAACAATCAATCAGGAAAGTGTGGTTAATTTAGCTTCAGTGTTTGTTGACTCTGGCCACAGCTAGAGTGTAGGCAAGGTGCCGTGTAGGAGGGTTGTTACAGGTGTTCAGAAGTCCCTCCTACACTTGATCCAGGTGTCTCTTCCCATGCCATTCAATATATGTTTAGGGCCATCATGAAGATGCAGGCACATTCCTATAGGTGCTCCAGATAAATTCTCAGGGTTGTAGATGTGGCACAGGCTGGCATACATGACTGCCTCCACCGTGTTGCCAATTCAATGGATCAGAAGAATGGCATGTTGGAAGAAGCATTGTCTGTGATGGAACATCTGCTGGGAGGGGAGTGGCATCCTCATGGTCGTAGGTCAGCCACATCATCTGGTGTTAGCCAATGTGGCCATGCCCGATAACACTCCCATAGTGGCAGTACTTCCACTGCTCCATCAGTGGGTGAGCTGTCCAGATCCAGATGTGGCAGCCCATAGGGTTGTGGTCCTGGGCATACCTGTGAAGGGAGCTCATGCAGCAGACATCAGTCATGTTCAGGTAGCAGCAATGGCATGGGCATGCCAGTGCAACTCTTGGCAGAGCAATTTCTCATGGTCAGGGATGACAACAATGAACTGCCATCTCTACCATGCATGGCTTACACCTGTCCCACATACCAAGATGTAGAGCTAACATAGAGTTTGGCTATGTTCATGCAAACACTCACAAACCAGTTTCACCTGGGGGACCCCTACAGACACACACACAACAGTTACATGGTTCAGCCATGCAGTTTAAGCTCATTTTGTCTCACTGACCATTTGTTGGTTAATCCAAAGGTCTGACTGCTTCAATTCCTTACTCATACACACTCACCGACCTTTTGTGTCAGCCTAGGCATCCTGCCCCCCCACCCCCCTCCACAACACCCTTTGCAAGTAATGCTAACTATTTTCTATCTTTTGGATTCCGTGATACACAAGCTTTATGTCTGATGTTCAGTGTGCATAGCTAACTTAGTGTTTAGTATATCTGCATTTGTAGTGTTGAATTGGTAATTTTACCTTTGACTTATATTGACCTGGGAAAGTTAGCCAGTTGATAGTATCAACATTTCCAACTTTATTGTGCATGATCTTGTGAGGGTTGTAAAGTCAGAAACTGCAATGTGTATCAATACTTTCTAACTTCTCTTTTTAATGATTTTCCAGTAAACTTATGGTGCTAAACTGAGGGCATGCAGTGATCATCAGTACTTTTGAGAGGTATGACTGAGGCCTACTTCTTAATAATGGACACATATAAGTCAAATAGGTCTCTGCTATCACGTTAGTGTCATTTCTGTACAAACCTCTCACCTTTTACTTGCTTACAGTACCAAGTAATGAAACACAAAGATATGCCACTCATTCACATTATTACCAATACACTCCAGGTTCAAGACTTACCTTGGAAATGCAGCAGTTGCCAAAGTTTTTGCTTAGGGTTGACTCTGTCTGATGAAAGCAGTACTCAGCAAATACATGGGGAGGTAAAGGTTGTGAGAGTTGCCTGGCATCAATGTTACTATATGTATATGAGTAGGAGGACAGTTTTAGGCCCTTAGGTAGTGAGTGAGTGTGCTATATGTTGTCTCTTAACTAATGCAAAGGCATATTGAGCACACTTATGTCTGCCTACACCGACAGCAGCTAGTGGTTCCCCTTCTGACTTCTCATCTGCCTGTGGTTCTTGTGACCATGACATTAGTGGTGAGATGTGTGTTTCTTCTCCTTGCTGATCCTGCTGAAGCTGTCTCCTCAGGATGATGCTGTGTAGCATGGTACATACTGTGAATATTTCAGAACATGTCCATGGACTGTATTGCTGAGCTCCCCCAGATGTATCTAGGCACTAGAAACATGACTTCAGCAGCCCAAACCCACACTCTATGATATTTCTGTTTTGCGTGCGTACCTTATTATGGTGTTCTTCAGTGGGTGTGTATGCATTTCTGATGGGTGTCATCAGCCATGGTTCCAGTGCATAACCTGCATCCACCAGTAAATGACCCTGTGGAATATCCCTCCTAGCAAACATATGGTACAGTTGGGAGGTGTGCCAGATATGTGAGTAGTGGTAACTGCCAGGGCTGCCAGCACACACATTCAAGATGATTCCCTTGGCATTACACATGACTTGGCAGCTAGTAGAGTGGCAGCCCTTTCTGTTTATGTACAGCCCACACTATTCCCCAGGTGGTGCCTTCATTTCTATATGTGTGTAATCTATGGCACCCAGTACTTCAGGGTAGTGTGCTACATGGTAGAACTCCTGCATATTTCTGTCCCTCTCCTCAAGAGTACAGGGAAAATATATGTGGTCACTGGCATGCTGGAGCTAGCATTCAGGAAATGATGGAGAATCCTGGATGCTGATGCCCATGACACCCCCAGCATATCCCCTGTTGGTCTGTGAAAGGTACCTATAGCTAATATTCTAAGTGCTACACCTTTGTCTCCACTGGGATGGGTTCCCCATGGTTGGCCCTGGCTCTGAGTTGAGGATGACAGTGGTTGAAGAGTTCCTGTCATGTGTCCCTATCCACTCTGTAGCACTCTACAATTTCCACATCATGTTGGTTGTGAAAAGTTAAATGGGGCCTGAAAACTCTTTTCCTTCTTGACCTAAGCCTGTTGGCAGCAGCAGCACAGGTTTCACCCCGGGGATCATGTCAGTTGCCCTGCTAGACAGGGGTCCAGGGAAGTAAATAGTGTGGGAAGAAATAGCCGGCCCTAGGGCTGATAGCCTAGTACCAACCTATGAACCTATGAACCTCTTGCACATTGAAATGAATTAAAGCAGCAGCAGCCCCTAACATTCTTTCCTTGTAGACTCCTTTCTGTGGCTGTATTCCAATAGGTTTTGCAATTCACAGGGAAAACCAGCACGGAGTCTACATGGTTACTTTATCGCTTGTTTAATAGCTTTGCCATGTTGCATTGGTTGATTAGCATGTAATTCAGCTGCTTATGCTGTAAATATCATGTCACTGTGTTTACCTTGTTTGCGCCTCTACACAGCACTTACTGAATTTAAACCTTGTGCTATCCTGACACGCACACAGTAGTCATGAACCATGTAGGTTTATTGAATTTGGCTGATTAACTTTACATAAAGGTAATTTTGTGATCTTCTGATCATAATTTTACGCATTCGTGATGCAAGGGTTGCTATTTTTGAAAAGCATAAATAGCCATTCCAACTCAAGTTATTGAAATGTTATTAATTTTCAGGTTAGAAGTCTGCCAAAAGGTCATGGCATATCATCTCCTTACTTATATAAAGAGTGCATTTACTTTTTATATTTTAGTCTGCAGACTGCATAATACACATCCTGTAATTTACTTCTTCAGATTTTGATACTTGTAATTCTGCTGATCCCATGTTTTATCTTTTCACTTACCTAATTATGTCATGCCTCTCATCTGCCATGAATTAGGTATGATGGTATGATTTTTTTGCCTTCAGCTTTAACTTTGCTTCTCTAAACTTTATTGATTTTCATTATAGAGCGAGTCGGACATGTTTAAGGGTGTACATATTATTAAATAAATGAAATATGTCTACAGAAAGATTCCTTATCAATAATTACACAGGAAATTGTATTGGAAGATATTCTATTTCAAAAAATAAGATAATGAATCTCTTTCTGGCCCAGTTTTATGATTTCTAAAGGATAGTGCTATGATTTTTAATGCTTAGAGGTTAAATGGTACATATTATGTCACATATAATTACTTCTGAAATAGTGATCATTCATGGAGATAAATGTTTTACTGCTGTTATTCCATCAAACATCAAATTTCCTTGTAGCTTTCACTCACTGCTGTGAATCATCTTAACATGTTATTAAGTTATTTCATACTCCATTGCACTTTATTTTAGGCTCCAAAACAAAAATACATATTCAAACAACTCTGTCAGTTATCCTTAAAGTGTGAAGAAAAAATGCTTTTTCAGCAAATAGTGTCAGGTTGTAAGTTTGTATATTTAAATACTTTCACTGTTGTCACTCAAATCAATGCAGTTTATGTCTTTTGGTGCACATATTTATTGGGAACAAAGAGGGCTACAAGTGATACATACATTAGCTATATCATTTTTACCTTTATGTCTTGTTTTTGTTTTTTGTGATGAAGTAAATAGATGATATATGCAGCTGAAAACAGTAGCTAAGGTACAATTCTGCATCATTAATATATTTGGGAAATGAGAACATCGTTTAGAGACAAGATTCGAGGAGCTAGCAAATAAACATTTTCTATTTGCTGTACTTTTTCAGATTAAAATTGTCTTACATGCTTGAATTTAATCACATCATTCCCCACTGCACGCACACACACACACACACACACACACACACACACACACACACACACACACACACACACACACACACACACACACACACACACACACACACACACTCACACACACACATAGTTTCCTAATGTAGTCTTCTACTATTTTACTGAAACAATGCCATTTTACATTGTACAAATCATTCTGTAAGTTCAACTAATCATTCTTTTTTTTAATTTTCTTTTAAATTTAAATATACTGATCCTTGAATAAATTTGTTGTACATGGAGTGAAATGATTACACAGCGATATTTGGGAAAAGACAAACCAGTTAAGTACCAGGATAGAGTGTGACCTGACTTTAACAAATGTTAAGCATCAGCTGTAATTGTTGATGTCATGTTGCAGTATTCAAACATATGGTATCCTCCCCCTGAGGTGGCCCGAATGTCCAGCTCATATACCAAAGCTTATCCTGGCTGCGGTATGGTGCATGGGACATCACATGCAGGGCCATAAACCGTGGCCCATAAATGTGATGCCTGCACACACAGACCTCAGAACTTCTCTGCCACCATTTGAACGTCAACTTTCTCATTCTGCTCCATGCAAGTTATTCCATAAAAGATAAGTACCACGGTCGGACGTTTTTTTTTCTCCCTTTTCTTTTCTAGCTTAGGTTACTGTATACTTTAGCCTTAGCTGATTCCGTCCATGTCATCTAGGAAGGGAAAATGTAAGTGCGGTCAACAAATTCTGCACAAAGACTGCCACAACCTCTGTTTATTCTGCCTAGGGCCTTCCCACAACTACAAAGTGTGTTCCATCTGCCAGTCATTTGTTCCTAAAACACTGAGCAGCAGTCTCACAGCCCTTAAGCTTTTCATTGAGAACCAGTGACTCAAACATCTAGCCTTGGGTATGGAACCAGAACCAGCCATTTTGGTAGAACCACCAAAAAAAATCATCAAAGCAGCTAGGCCTGATACTGCACCTCCAAGTATGGATGCCAGACTAGGGGCTGAGGTACGTCCGATAGGCTTGGCGAAAATGGTGGGTACTGCTTCAGATGCCATCTTTGCTTCTCCAGCCTGCACGTCCACAGAGATACCTAAGAAATCGGCCTCCTATGTCGGGGGAAACAGGGTTCATCCGAATGGCTAGTATTACTATCTGTTTCCAAGGAAGGTGCTTCTAGTCCTAGGCTGTTGGACACTAGGCCTTCACCTACTCAGCTAGGACCTAAGCCTCCTTCTCTCAAAAGAAAACAGAAGTCTAGGCATCTATCTCCATCATCAGAACATTTGCCTGATTTTCAGGCATATTCACAATCTCTCTTTCAGGCCTTCTTGGCCCTGAGGCCTACTTCATCACAGTATCCTGCTGCCCTTCCAACCTTGTGCCACAGGCCTGCTTCTGCTGGCCCACTGATACAATCACAGACCCATGAAGAAGATTCTTCTTCAGATGAATCCCTCTCCTATACCTCACAGCTGGCTTCTCCCCTAGATTACTGCTCTCCAGATGAGGATTCCCTGGAAGGTGATTCCCCATCTGAGGACATCATATCTGGGGAAGCTATCTCCAAAATGAGGAAATATTTTCAATGGGATTCCACACAAATGACAGAAGTACATAAGAGGTATTACGAGCTTCTACAAATGGAATCACCATCTCCCTCTGCCATACCTCCAATAATCACAGCCTATTTGGATGCTTTTGCCTCAGCTTCCAAGACTCCGGAGTCTCAACCACCTGCTGCTAAAAGACCAGACAGGTTCTATACAGTCTCTTATGAGTTCAAATTCCTTATCAAACCCCTAAGGTAGACCCAGCTGTTATTGCTGTCTCAGCAGACAAACAATCTGGGCAGCTACTCTCCCCTTCCCTTTTGCCATCAGATAAAGATAGCAAAGCAGTGGACAGGCTAGGAAAGAAAATGTATAATTCTTCTACCCTGGCCTTAAGAGCAATTAATTACCAAACTCATATGGAAAAATATGCTTTAGAACTAGTTTCGCAAGCCATGAATCTGCTGTCTTCCATTCCAGATTCTCCCACCAAATCAGAGGTTGCCTCTAAACTTTCTTTAGCTACACAAGTCACTAGACATTCCATTAAATGCAGTTATGATGCTTCTGAAGCATCAGCTAGGTCAGTTGCATCAGCATCAGTCCTTTAGGTACTCCTGGCTCAGGTTACAGCCTCTAGCAGATCATTTTAAAAACAAGATCATGGATGCCTCTCTGGACAATAAGTTCCTCTTTGGGAAACAGTCAGCAGAATTGTTCAAAAATCTGCAAGAAAAGAGCAAGGAGCTGCAGGACCTCAGGCACCTCTTTGTCTCACCTGTGCCCAAGTTTCACAGAAACTACCCTGCCTAACCAAGTTATGTCAAGAAGGCCTCTGCTCCTTCTACCTCCAAATCCAGAAAAGGTGTCAGGAAACCTTTAGCTTCCACACCTAGCACCTCTCAGACTAATCAAAGACAGCCCTTTCCTGACAGGCCTAACAATGCTTGACTGTCAAAACCCCCTTACCATCTTCCCCTTTCTGGGCGCCTCTCTGACCATCTTCCCCTGTGGCAATAAATCACCTCAGACAACTGGGTTCTATGAATTGTGTAAACATTATATTTTATGACCTGGCAGGAAATACCTTCACCAAAAGTTATTCCCCCCTCCAAAAAGCAAATCCATCTCATTCCCCAAGTGATTCAAGATCTGCTACAACAGGGCACTATAGAAAGGGTGCCACCAGGACAGGAAGGTCAAGGCTTCTTCTATTCCAGGCTCTTCCTAGTCCGAGGAAAGAAGGGCCCATGGAGACCCATCCTGGACCTGTCTGTTCTAAACCTCTTTCTGCATGTACCCACTTTCCACATGCTCTTCCTGCAAACCCTTCTTCCACTCTTGACACTCACTTCCTTCAAGGCCACATTAGACCTGAAAGAGTCTTATCTTCACATCCCTACCCACCCAGCCATTCACAAATTCCTGCATTTTGCAGTGCAATCTTCACACTAGCAGTTTACTGCCTTGCCCTTTGGTTTGTCTACAGCACCAAGGGTATTTACAAAATGTCTAGCCCCAGCAGTGGCTTTTGCAGAACAAAAGGCATTCAAATCCTCCCATACTTGAACAACCTCCTCATACAGGCAGAGGACACAAGTACCCTGCAAAGACACCTTCTTTTCACCATCTCCATCCTCAAAAGCCAGGGCTTCACAGTCAGCCTTCTCAAGTCCTCTCTTATTTGTTTCCAAGACCAGATTTTCTTGCATTGCAGAATAAGAACAGATTTGATGAAGGCCTTTCTCCCACCAGAAAAGATCACTTCTCTGACTAACTACTTTCAAAAACTACTCCTAGCAAACTGTATTTCAGCCAGAGAATTCCTTTGCCTCCTGGGTCTGATGGCAGCCACTCTCCCCATGTTGCCTCTTGCCAGGCTACACATGAGGAAGTTACAATGGTTTTTGAAGAATGTATGGTCCCAGCATGCCCATCCACCAGATTTTCAAGTGCCATTCCTTCCCTGTCTAAAGAAAGAAATCAAGTGCTGGATTCAGTAAATTTATCTGAATCCAGGACTTCCTGTACAGCCTCCCACAGCAGTTCACCAGATGCACACAGATGCATCAGATCTGGGATGGGGGCGCCACTATGAATGGACTCAAGGTGCAGGGCCAATGGGACCACCACCTTTGGAAAAAAACACATCAACATCAGGGAAATGACTGCCCTTCTCCTAGCGTTGAAGGCATTCCTTCCTCTCATACATCCATGTCCCCTCAAAATCTTTACAAACGACACCACAGTGTTGTGGTACATCAACAAGCAAGAGGGAGACTAAGTCATACTTACTGTGCAGACTGGACATACAAGCATGGGAATTGGCTACCTTCTCCCAGGTAACACTACAGGCAGTTCACATCCCATCTCGAAATAATGATCAGGCAGATGTTCTCAGCAGGCCATTGTCTCAAAATTGAAATGGATGTACACAGAGTTATTTTCATGGACATAGTCCACCAGTGTGATATTCCACAGATAGATCTGTTTGCCTCCCCTCAGAACAGACAACTCCAGCTATTTTGCTCAAGGTCCCCCCTCACCACAAGCCTGGAGAGTAGATGCCTTCACAATTTCCTGGAAGGGGATGTATCTGTGTGCATTCCCCCCTCCCCTCTTATACAGAAAGTCCTGCTGAAGATTCAGCAGGACAAGCCAAAAATCTTGCTAGTGACCCCCTTTTGGCCAAGGCAGCACTGGTTCCCTTTCTCTGGTCATTAGCCAAGGGCAATTACCACAAGTTACCTCATAAGGTTGATGTCATCACAGAAGAGCAAGGATCTCTTATCCACCCACACCTGTAAACTCTCAGACTAACCCTACGGGTGATAAACTTTTTATCCCATTCAGACATCTTTACTCAGAGGATGTGCTATCTGCCCTGCAGGAGGCCAGGAAACGCACTACCAGGAGATCACACGTATCTACATGGAAAAGGTTCTCCATGTGGTGTCTTCACAGACAGCTAGGCCTCTTTCATGTGGATATACCTCTAGTCTTGTCTTATTTGTGTGAGCGCCTAAATCTGAACTCTCATACTCCTCAGTGAAAGTCCATTTGTCTGCTATCGTGGCTTGCTTACCCCCAACCCACAATTACTATCCAGAATAGAGGTGAAACTTTTATTCAAAGGGTCCTTTACATCAGACCACCGAGAAAACTCACCCGCCTTCCTTGGGATTTGAATTTCATTCTAGAAAAACTCACTACTGCTCCTTTTGAACCTGCAGCATTAGCTACTTTAAAGATGTGCACTTGGAAAACAGTGCTTCTTGCAGCCCAAACTTCAGCCAGAAGAGTCTCAGAGTTGCAAGCACTCATGGCTAACCCACCTTACCTCATTTTTCATAAGGATTGGGTCTCTCTTCATACAAACCCCTACTTCATGCCTAAAGTGGTCAATGAGCTATCCTTTAACCAATTTATTCATCTGCCCTCCGAATGACAGTGAGAGACTGCTCCATTCCCTTGATGTTCACAGACAACTCAGATTCTATCTTGATAAGACTAAGAATATCAGAAAGTCCAACCAGTTGCTTGTATCCTTTCATCCAAGGGCTATGGGGAAAGTGGTATCCAAGCAAACTATATCTTCATGGATTTCCAAGACAATATCCTTCTGCTACTCCTTCCATGGGAAACAGTTACCCTACACATTCAGAGCCCACTCAACCAGAGCTGTGGCAGCCTCAGGGGCATTCTTCAAAGGACTTGATACAGCCACCATTTTAGAGGCTGCCACTTGGTCTTCAGTCCACACTTTCACTAAACATTATAAACTGGACTGCATCTCTAGGGCTATGGCAGGATTTGCCAAAGCTATCCTCAGTGGATTCTTGGAGACTGCATCCTCTTCCACCTCCCACAACACAAGTTGAGCTTTGGTACTCTCCCACATGTTTGAATACAGCAACATAAGAATAGAAGGGCACAGAATAGTGGTGTAAAATCTTATCATAACCATAGATGTCCTTCTCTTCCATGTTGCAGTATTCCTATACCACCCTCCTACCCCCTCTAAGACCCTTTTTAATATTTGTATATGAGCCAGATGTTTGGTGTGTTTTAGGTGGAGGATCCCACATGTTTCAATACTGCAACATGGAAGAGAAGGACATCTATGGTTATGATAAGATTTTACACAACTATTCTTTAAGTCCTACACTAGACAGTAAAACCTGCCTGTACTCACTAGCAAATGACAGAAGCAGAAAAGACCAACACTAACAGAGTTTGTAGTAGAATCTCGAACAGAAGCTGACATTAAAAAGGAATAATTAGTGGTGCATATAAAATATTATATGATAAGAATCGATCAGAGGAGGTTAGAAAGGATTGGGAAGAGAGAATGGATAAGTAATTCACAAAGAAACAACGGGACAATATATCTATGTCTCCAAAATATGCAACAAACTCTAGAAGATTTAGGATTTTTGCTTGGAAATGTTTACATAGATATTTTTATAGCCCAAGTAGACTTCAGAGAATTTTTCCTCAGGTAGACATCAAATGCTGGAGGTGGGGAAGAAAGACGTAATTGGGAATATATTTTCTGGGAGTGCAGGGAGTTGGCAGACTTTAAGGATTCCCTGCAAGATGCACTGTCGGAGATGCTGGGTGAGCAGATTGGTGTGATGAGGGAGATGATTTTTCTGAGCTATGATACAGAATCAGAATTGCCTATACATGGTAAGGCCTTGCTGTGTCTAATTGTGATGTCTGCCAAAAAAGCAATTACTAGAAAATGGAAATCAAAGTCTAAAACAACTATACTAGAAGTAGTGAATATAGTAACAGAAAAAACAACTGGAATTGAGATCTTTAAAAAAGGGTAGGAGCAAACTACAGAGAAAAAAATGGAATTGTGAGAATACATACAGGGAAGGAATGAGGTGTAAAAGAAGACATGACTTAAATGAGCTATGTAATGTCTGACTGAAAATGATTGGGTATATTATAAGTGATGTATAATATTTGCAACTGGGAGTGTGTCAGTATGGTTTGTGATGTAAAATGTTTGCAACTAGGACTGCATTGGTGTGGTTTGTTTTCATTTATATAAATGTATGATTGCCTATGCTGTAAGCAACGATTTCATAAAGATGTTTCTTGTTTAAAAAAGGCAGGAATTGAATAATTTATGTAATGTTGCTTAGGTTATATGATATATAGCAATATATATAAAGTATAATGTTTGTAAACTTGAACTTGTTAACACAGTTTGATTACTTTTATATAAATGTAAATTTGCCTGTGTGATAATTCAATAAAGGTGTTTAAAAAAGAAAAAGATAAACAAATTTTAACACATCTCTAACTAACATTTGAATAATAGTAGTAGTAATAATAATAATAATAATAATAATAATAATAATCATAATAAAAACACTTATGAAGGAATAATCTGGATGTCCTGTGAAAATCTGGACAGCTGAGTGATACCTTTCCGACAGCATTTCTAAGTGTTTTATGGCTTTGAAGGTTAGGAAAACATGTGATTTTTTCCCCTTTAACAAAGTGTACTGAGAGCAGACAAAGCTCCATGCACTACAAAGAATTATGATCATCTCACAGATCATAACCCTGCATCATGTGTTTTCAACATGGATGCCAAGATTCATCTCTTAAACTCAGCTCTCATGGTGAATTTCTTGGCATCCATGGCTTGAGCACAATAAACGGTTTATGATCAGTGAGCAGCTTGCAATCCTGTATATCTTCTACACCCTCCTTATAAGTCACAATATGTTTCTTTTTACTGGCATTTCTCTTGCAATAGGCACACTGTGATACTTCTTACTTTTCTCCTGGTTCTAGGTACTAAAGAGAGGCTATGATATGTAATAGGATAGTATTTTATATATATAAGTTACATTTTTATAATAATAAATATTAATCATATAACATAAATAATTTATTCATGAGGTTTTAGGCCTCAAACAGTATTTCAGAAATTATTCATCAGTTGTAAGCAATTCTAGAGAGTTATTGAGTTGAAAAAATGACAAGCTATGATGAACAGTAAATATAACTACAATGCTATTATTCTTGCTTTAAAGTCACAGTATTTTCCTTCTGATAGAAATTGTGTTCATTAATTTATATATCTGTTTGTTCATTTTCTTAATTGTCATGCTCACCTAAGCATTAAGAAGCTTCATGCATTTCCCCACTGGCCAGTAGTGACATATTACCTTCTAGCTTGAAATTCGATTTGGAGAGAGACATTATTTATGATTCGTTTAGATTTTTATACCATTTCCATAGTGTGGCACCATGTCTATCATGGAGTGACATCAGCATGGAGCTTTTATTCATGAGTATTCAGTGGGTGTATTCTTTATACTTGCAGTTAAGCTAGAGCCCCAAGTCTTTACAACAGCCCATTTATTGCCCTAGTTAGGAATTTCCTTTTCCTGCCTCTCCTTGTGATAGGCAAGCTGTCAAAAGCTGTTCCTTCCCACATGCCTGCCAGTTTCTCAGAACCCAGATCTCTTCCAAATATACACAAATAAGTATATACATAGTCAAGACAGTCAGGCAAAGAGGGATTCGACATGATGTGCATCTTCAACATCTTCTTCTGAACTGACTCAAGGATAGGATCACATTATACTGTACGTCTACTATATTCTACTCTACTGTGAAACGTAGACACACTGAAACTGTTCCTATTACATACCTAATTTTACTGTGATTTTATATGTACTAATAATTGATAACTTATATTATGTTTCTTTACTGTGTTTATGGTAATAACTGCTCTTACTGTGTTTATTGTAAATTCGGTTCTAAATTGTTTCATCTATGTTACTACAATTTGTTATTGGAGCTTTTATCCCCGGGCCTCCAGTTAAAATAGGCTACTAGTTCAGTCGGACATTCCTGGTAAACAAATGTAAAATAAATAAATAAATAATACAATACTTGATTTAAAGGTAATGCCCATTTAACATATAATGCCACTAGTATGCTGATGGGTACATAAGGAATTAATCGGTATCTGCTTATTTCAGATAACACACTTGCATGACCAAGCTCTCACACAGATTAAAGCTTATGTATAAAATGTACCAGTAGGAATATACCTAACAAGAATTGTTTTCAGTGTATAAAATCTTGACATTTAATCACTGTTTGACTAAATCTGTCAAAGTGTCCATTTCGTTTTTATCTCTTTGCTATAAACAAGCTATGTAATCTATACAATCTTTGCTAGTTGCTATGTTCTTTCTTATATCTCTTCCTGAGATGGGCCCAGCTCTTTTACACAGTTATCAAACTGAAAGCAAAATAAAATGAGTAACTATTATTATACAGGTGCTATCCCCTTTTTTCAATGAAGACTTCTTCAGAAAAGTTATTATATTGAGTTGTGCTCTATACCATATGTTCGTCTATAGTCTGTCTATATTCTGTCTATATCTATATCTGGGTCTACTGCTTTTAGTCAAATTACATTTGGTCGAAAATGATTTCAGGCTGCCCACTTCACTGAAAGCTCATTTGATTGAAAGTTCATTTGGTCAAATCCCATTTGGTCAAAAATGGAATTAAACCCCTGCCCAACTGCAGTGTGACTCTGGAGTGAGAATATAAAGTGAGGGGGGTGTGGGCGGCAAAGCCCCCCACATTTTGCAACTAGTTGTTGCTGACATTATATGTTTACATGTATTTTTAATGGATACACATGTATATCATAGTGCATACATTGCAATTATGAGGGGGCTTTGCCTCCCACACCCCCCCTCATGTTATATTCTCACTCCAGGGTCACACTGCAGTGGGGCAGGGGCTATATCCCATTTTTGACCAAATGAGTGTTCAGTGAAATGCATTTTCTGTGAAGTGGGCAGCCTGAGATCATTTTCAACCAAATGTAATTTGGCTAAAAGCAGTAGACCCCTACATCTATATCAGTTTCTATAACTGTTAAATTGACTTTTCATACACAGACATACTGCTGTTCCAAAAGATTGATATATATATATATATATATATATATATATATATATATATATATAATATTGCATTTCCAAACCGCTAAACTGTTGAGACACACCCAGATTCAGGGAGTCTTTGAACCATTATTATTTTTTTCCGTACATTTGATGATCAGCGCCTGCTATTAAACATGATTCTAGCTCTTCTGTGTAACCTGTAGCTATAAATTGCCCAATAATATTAATATTTCTCTGCACTCACCATTTTTCTTTCCTTTTCTACAGTATATAGACAGAGAGTCATGTAAGGTCTTTCATAGTATACCTTGTTTTCACTGACAAAGAATCTGAAGTAAGAGTTTGGACTTCAGGATCCCGATTCCAAAAGACTTGCCCTCATTGCAAGTCACCACTAAAACTGAGAGCAGGTATTTTGGAATCTGGCCATCAGTGTAAGCCTGTTTATTGATGGGCCTTACACCAAAGTAAAGTTACTTACACCGAGAGCAATTCTTTCGGAATCAGGGGAGACTTAAACTGAGAGCAACTCTTTTGGAATCTGGGCCCTTATGTGTGCCTGATAGCAAGTAAGTCATTAGTAAGACTACCAATTGTAATGGAATGTTTTGTACTCAAGTGTTAACAAACAGCAGTCTGACTTTCCTCCCTGTTGTTGGGAGGGGTGATGTTCTAAGGTCAAATGCAGCACTGAACTTCATTGAAATTCCACTAAGTTGGATGTCTGTTATGGGAGAATTTTGTCCTTGAGTACCTTTGGATAATTCCCTGAAATGTTTGTTTCAAGAACTTCAAACAAGGTTAGAGTACTGCTTCTTAGGCATAGGTATAAGTAGTCTTTTCTGGTAAGGGTCTAGTATTTTACTTTGTTTTAGTTTTCCAATAGGGATTATTTTAAGGTATAGCATGTATCACATTTACCAAATACATTTTATTAATTTGTCATTATATCAGGAGCAAAAATCATATAAGCAATCTTTTAGAGAGAGAGAGAGGGATAAATCTCTGATTTATGTTCTGGTTGATGTGATTTTGTTTAGAGTTTTGGGTAGTCAAGGAGGGTCTATATCAGAAGATTGAAGTTTCAAAACATCGAATCTGATATGGTCGATACCATATGATTGAAGTCTTGAAACTTCAAATATGTTAACGAAGATCTTACAGTGCAGAAAGGGAATATTTCCCTTTTCTGAACTGTAGTGTGATCTCGGAGTTGTTATATTTAAGTAGTGGGTGGTGTGGGGGGTGCAGGGGGGCTTGCCCACCTGCTTAGTGTGTTTAAATGGTTGTTTTTGGTTGTTTTTTGTTTTATTACATTTACGATGTTTCAAGACTTCGATTATATGATGTCGACCATATCAGATTCAAAGTTTTGAAACTTCAATAATGTAATATAAACCCATCAAGGAACTGAAGAAACTGGCTGGGGAGAGAAAGGAATGATGAGCCGCATCTGTGCGTCTCACTCTGAGGGACAGTTTAGTGGAGCACTCTATGAAGAATCCCTATTGGAATCCAAATATCACTGAAAGTGTTTTACCTTCAAGAAAGCAGGGCTATCAAAGAGACAACTCTCATGAAAGTCTTGTGAAAGTCTTTTATCAAAATAAGAGACATATCCCTAATCTATGCCTACTGCATGCCAGAAACTTATAATGCTGCAGGAATGCACAGCATTGCTGGTGCAGCAATAAACACCTCTATTCTCCAAGGAGGGAAGTATGATAGCACCAATACCACTGTTCAAACCTCACCTGCAATATGACTGAATCCATGTGGGTACTTTTTTTCAAGGAATGAATGGGCTGTTTGGGTGGGCTGGAATGAGCTTTGGTGATCACTTTGTGTCCAGACCCAAAAATAATCACTAAAAATCTAAAAATATTATGTATTTTTCCATTATGGATGATGTTTTTATTTTCTGTTTAACCAAAGTTTGATGTGATGAGGCATGCAATTGTGTATGTGGCCAGAGTCAGTGTTCAGTTGTACTGAAATCTCCAGGGGATTGAATGTCAGTTATTAGTACATTTTATATCAAACTGTTGTATTGCCAGATTGCACATATATCATATGTAGGTTTTTTAAGGCATTGTACACTGACACTCTGGTATGATTCACTATAATTATTCTCCATTACAAGTGGGTGTATGCCTTTTGCTCACAAATAGATAAGATGCAGAATTTGTATTTTACTAAGTTGAAATTACATTAGAACTAAAAATATATATGTTTCACAAGACAAATTCAGATAAACTGTTGGTTTATCCATTTACATATGCTTTCTTGTCATTTCTTGCCAACAGTCTAACTTGAAGTGCTGTTTCCTTTTTTTCTGGTGTTTTCAAATACTTCAGTGTACCAGCTTGTTTCACTTTAACATTGGGCTGGATTTACGAAAGCTTGCACGGAGTTGTAGAGTAGTGTAAGACATCAAACAGACAATATGTCTGCCATGCGATCCAGGAAGAGCCGGCAGGGGCGTGCACGAAAGCTGCTAAAATACTTTTGCACAGACAGTGTCATGGTAAGCAAATGACCTCATTTGCTGATGAAAGCCATGCAAATGAGGTAAATTTGCGATCCAGGAAACACTAACCTGTCCATGGAAAATTAGTGTTATCTGCAGAAATGTACTTCGTTGGTAATGGAGTACCGTTCTGCAAATAGCTAAACGGAGCTATGACAGCTCCAAATAAAGGATGCATACAGTTGAAGAAGCATGCCACTGGCCAAATATAAGCCACTGGCATTTATAAATGTTTAAAATTATTAAAATCTAAATTTTTTCCCCCGATCTCCGATGTTTAAGCATAGCGCAGCACCGCGCAAATGTGCGGCACTTTAAAAAAACAGAAAATAATTTAAAAATAGCCAAAAATAGCCATTTTTGCTAAAAAGCTTATCCTGCCATGCAGGTGAATGGCAGGCTGAAGACAACATGGCCACTGAGTAATGGTTACTAAGGGGGGGAAGCTCAGGGTGAGAGATGTAACCATGCATTAGTAGGCAATCCTATGCAAATGAGGATAAGGATAGTGAATCCCAATTTTCCCCAGCATGTGACCCATGTCCCAAGAGTGTAAGTGTAGGAGTAGGGGAGTAGTAGAGTAGAATATAGGTAACATCATGAGGGGGTGTGTCAGAAAGGTTGTAAGCTTATTGGAGCACAGTGTCTTGTGTTTGCCCTGAGTTGTTCAGGATTGCAAGAGGCGTGTCTACAGTTGTCCTTTTTGAAAACCAGAAACCAAAGGCGTATGCCATGCATATATCCGAAATTTCTTGCAAATGTGCACAGAGCGTGTGCGCGCATGTGCGCTCGTGTGTGCTTGTTTGTGCGGCACTGCCCTGTGTGGAAACAGAAAGGGAAAAGGAAGGAAAAGAAGTAGTAGGAAGTTAACCAAGGAGAACTAGCAGAGCTGCCAGGTGAAATATATCAGAATCAGCTAATTACACATGTACCAGACTAGCCCAGCCCAGTCCAGCACTTTAAACTCTGCAAACAGCATTCTTCCCTGTTTTTTCAAAGAACTCTGCAACACTGCAGTATACAAAGAGGGAAAGCTTAAAAACTTTAAAGTCAGACAAAATGTTAAGGGCTGCTCTTGCTATCATAAACCAACATGTGCAAGGTGCTGAGGGTGGTGATGTTGTGAATGCTGCTGAGCAACCCACAGTGAGGAGACGGAGAAGAGTTTACAGACTCAGGGTAACCTACCAGGGACTACATGAGCTGGAGGTAGTGGAGTACTATAGAGTGGACAGAGACCTCCTGCAGCAAATTGTTGAGCTGTGCCGGCCATGCCTCACACACAGAACCAACAGAGGGGAACCCATCCCAGTGGATACCAAGGTATGTGTTGGCCTAAGAATACTAGCTACAGGTAGCTTGCAGAGACCAACTGGTGATATGATGAGGATTTCACAGGCATCAGCATCCAGGGTTCTGCACCAGTTCCTGGATGCCATGTTAGCACATGTTGGTGAGCAGTTATATATTTCCCAAATTCCCGTCTTTTCCACCAAATAGCAGAATGCACTGAGGTAGTGGGTGCAATAGACTGCACAGACATACACATCAAAGCACCACCTGGTGAGCGGGGTAGGGTCTACATCAACTGCAAGGACTTCCCCTCCATCAACTGCCAGGTCATGTGTGATGCCAAGGGCATAATAATGAATGTGTGTACTTGCTGCCATGGAAGTTATCACGATTCCCACACCTGGCATCTGACGCAGCTGTACCAGAGATTTGCCAATGGGGACATCGCTGATGGTCACCTAGTGGGGGATGCTGGCTATGCACTGTAGCCGTGGCTGATGACACCCATCAGAATGCACACACACCTGAACAAGAACTCCATAATGAGGCACACGCACAAACAAGAAACATAATTGAGCGTGTGTTTGGGATGCTCAAGTCACGGTTCCGGTGCCTGGACACATCTGGTGGAGCCTTGCAGTACTCACCAACTACATGTACCCAAATTGTCATGGTATGTGCCATGCTACACAATATGATCCTGTGGAAACAGCTGCAGCAGGAACAACATGTGGAAGGGCCAAAGAGCCCCCTACCATTGCCAAGGCCTGCACAGGCACAATGTGACTCAGAGGAGGAACAACCTGAGCCTGTCCCAGTAGGCAGAAGGAGGCATGCCCAGTATGCCCTGGCCTTGGCAAAGAGGCAACGCATAGCACGTACACTGACTCAGTAGAAACCCTGGAAATGACACCTCTCTCTGACTTGCACATACAGTAAAAGGGATGCCTAACGTGACACTACCTGTTTTCAAACATGTACAGGGAGTGTAATATGTGCATCTGACATAGGCAGCCCTGCAGCACCACCTGAGGCATGAGTCCCTATTTTAAGCAATATAAAGCACTGCTAAGCAAATTTTACCAGCATTGAGCATATTTAAATACAATTGCACATATCTGCACACCGTGCTAACCAGCGCAACGTCGGGCAATGTTGGGCAAAGTCGGGCAAAGACGCTCACACCTGCTTTACTGTTCATTAACCAGTCAGGTCTGCCCAGCAGGAAAACGAAAAGCAGTGACAGGGCTCAAACTCAGGATACTGTGCACTATAGTCACAGTACTGAACCACTAAGCCATGACAGCATTTCACTGGCACAGACACAACTTAAGTCACTCACACATACCAGTTGTGGGGGGTCTTATACCTGACAGTCACAGCCAGCAGGACAATTGTAGACAAACGCAAACACAAACAAATGCTGTATCATGTCCTCTGAAGAGGGATATGAGTAACCTTCTCCCAGGCCTATGCAGACAGATAACAGCAGGCCAGGCAGTGTGATGTGGGTTGGGTAGGTTATGAAGTCACAAACTGATATGCCTGTAAGTGGAAGTTAAGGTCTGTAGTACAGTGGTATGTCTCAAGCCAGTACGATAGGCAACAGTACAGACTGAAATGGAGTATCTGACATAGCAGTGCAGGCCTAGCAAATGTGTATAAGTGTCAGGTGTACCCCTCATCCTATGTACACCCACAGTAACAATCATGTGTGCCCCCCCCGGTAGAAATGTACAAATAATAGCTGTCCCCCCTGTATGTAGAAAAGTTGATAAGTTTATGCAAAGTGACTCATGGAAACCCTGCAGGTACAGCATGCTTCCTGTTGATGTACAACACAAAGGTGAGCCCTGAAGTAAAAAACAACTTGATTTTTCACACACATATAGTATATAGGCCCATAGTGGGCATGCTCACACACTTAAACAAATTTAACAAATTTCAGTCAGCAGCATACTGAAAGATCATACTGGGCATGCTCACACACTTAAACAAATGAAGCAAATGTCAGTCAACATCATACTGAAATGTCATACTGGGCATGCTTACACACTTAGGCCATGTCTGAGTACAGCAGTGGGCCACACATATCTGGCAGTTGCAGTTCTTACTCCAGACACTTGTCACTGTTCACCAATCCTGCCTTGCGCACACAGTGATATGAAAACAGACCCATATAATATATTGGACCCCTGTCATAATCAAACTATGTACTACAAGTTCAGCAAGAGAAGAACACTGTCAGGGTAAGGTATCACCTCCCAAAAAAAGCACAAATCCAAAATCAGAAGAGGTTGATACTCCACAACAAACGAAGCAAACCAGATGAATGAAAAGACAAGTCCTTTATTCGAATAAGTAAGCGCTTTCATGTTGCTTGGAATGCTTCATCAGACTTCAACAAATCATAAAAATTTAAATCAACTTATATATAAGTGAAGCACCAATGAAAAACACATTAGCACGTCACATGCAAGTTAAAAAATTACATCATTTCCTTTCCATAAAAATTACAAAAAATAAAATACATAAATATATATATCATAAAAATCTCATATTAATGAATGAATAGTAGAAGTATAATGTTAAAACATACTAAAACATATATTAGATAGTGAAACATGTTACTGCTGTTTAATGTTTCAAAGGTTTATCTAATAAAAATGGTCTCAATGAAAATTTATCATTAAGACCATGACCTTTATTCGCATATAGCTTAATTATCCACTTTGCCTCAGCTTTTTCTGTCTTATTGCCAATATTGCCAAGTCTTTCTGTCTCTGTTAACTGTACTATTACTAAAAATCTAAAGGCATGTGTGGTGTCATTTTGTAGTACATGCTTGGCTAGGGCATTCCCTTCATTCTCTCTATGTATAGCATACAAATGCTCTCGTATCCTTCCTCTTAAGGTTCTATTAGTCTTTCCTATATAGAAACAACAACATTTTATGCAGGACGCTAAATAAATCACATTTCTTGACTTACAATCAGCGTATTCATTAAACTCATATTTAACACCAGTGTCTGGATGTATAAAAACATTAGATTTCATTATATATATACACTGGTTGCAAGAGCGACATGCAAATGTACCCTTTCTCTCAGAGGAGATCTTATTTTTAGGCACTCTCTCATAACAAAACATACGTTTTAAAGATTTAGCATTCTTATAGCTAAAGGATGTTTTTTCACCCACTAAGTCTTTTATACCATCATCTAACTGTAAAATATTCCAATGTCTCTTAATAATGTTGACAATAGAAGTATTATTATTAGTAAAGGGTATCACTAGTCTCCTCTTATCATTATTCCTCACTATAGGTCTCTCATCTATACTACCTTGTTTTTTAATAAAAGGACGTCCTAGATGAGTACGTTCAAAAGTGTCCAATGAACGCATATCTCTATTGCAATAACCTCTATGCCTAAAATCACTTTCTATAGTTTTTAATGCATCAGAGAAAACCATATCATCACTAGTTATGTTAGAAAAACATTTCACTTGATTACTCACAATGTTTTTGTGTATATGGGGGGGATGCATGCTACTTCTGTGAAGAATAGCATTCTTCCTACATACCTTCCTAAATACTTCTGTTTCTAGAGTATTGTCTTTTTTCCTCAATGTCACATCTAAAAAATCAATTGTATTTTGTGAATACATTTCAGTCAACCTAAGAAATGTGGTAGTTCCATTGATATATAGAACAAACTCTTTCAGGAGCTCTAATGTGCCTCCCCAAATTAAAAAAAGATCATCAACAAAACGTTTATAATATTTTATAGAAGTGGAGTAAGCCAAATGTTCTAAAAGATACGTATTCACCAAGTATGCTAACACAAGGTTAGCATAAGAGTTTGCACAAGATGTGCCCATAGCTGCTCCTTTAATTTGAAGGAAGTATTCATTGTTAAAGGTAAAAAAATTGTGACAAAGAACCATTTCTAACAACATTGTGAGTTTAATAACTTGATTGTTGCTAAGTCCTTTATTCAACAAATATAACCTTAAGAAATCTATCCCTACATCACTGGGTATGCAGGTGAAAAGAGAAACAACATCTAGTGTTACCATATAATCTGTAGTTTCTAGAATATTGTTCTCATTGAAAGGTGCTAGTGTTTCCAAGAACTGTTTCGTATCACGTAATATAGATCTAGTAGATTCCACGACTGGTCTCAAGCTTTTTTCTAGAAAAATAGATATTGTCTCAGTTAACCAGCCTCTGCCAGATACTATTGGTCTAATTGGAGGATTATGTGTGGTCTTATCTACCTTAGGTAAACCTCTAATTACTGGTATCACAGGTTTCTCTATCAAAAAATATTTATACAGTTCTTCATCAATAATCCCACACATCAACATGTCATATAAATCTGCATGTACTGTTTTTATTAATTTATCTATATCTGACATGCTCAATCTCTTATAAGTAGTAGTATCTGAAAGCATTTCTAAAATAGTTTCATGGTAGTAGCCGGTATCTAGAAGTACTGTAGCTCCCCCTTTATCAGCTTGCCGAATGACTATACTAGTATTGTTCTTTAAATCATGAAGGGCTAGCTTCTCTTCCTTGGTAATATTGTAAAAATCAAGTTTTGTATTGTCAGATTCAAAAAACTTCAACAAATTATCACTGCAAGCTCTTTCAAAACTTTCCAATAAAGGATGTATAGCAGGCATATATGTAGAAGGTTTTTAAAAGACAAAACATCAGTATTAAAAACATTGTTGCCAAACTGTAAACCAAGTGCAATATTTTTTACAAAACATTTTATGTCAACAATTAAATCACTTACATCAGTCCCCTGAGAGAGAATGAAGGACAAACCTTTTTTCAAAATCTTTCTTTCATTGTCCATAAGCATGTGACTGGAAAGATTAATAATCAAGTCCTGGTTACAGTTTTGAAAGTTTTTTTCTGAAGTTCTAACTGGCCTCCTGATATCTTCCTTTTCCTGGTGGTTTGTGGACTCCAATTGCGCCTCATCTCCTGTCGAAAAGGGAGTGGAAAACGAAGAGAAGTGTCATTAGATTCAGCTGAAACAGTTTCACTTGCTGATATAGGAATTTTTCTTCTCACTACAGGTGCTGACATGGTTGTTGTATTCCTGCTGAACATTGCTACTTTGTTCACTGAAGGGACATGACAGAAGAAACCAGCAATGTGTTACATGAATCCAGATCTCTGGGTCTTACAGAAATCTTCACAGAAGGTATTAATCCACTTTTAAAACTGTCTTATGCTGAATTAGCAAAAGCAGCCTCTACACACAGAGATACTGATTGGCATGTAGATGTTTTACAAACAATGAGAAAGCTCGAGGACAACCTCAGTAAAATTAAGAATGCCCAGTGGCAAAAAAGACATATGGGGGCATGCATTAATTTTAAAGTTGTCCCTAGAGGTCTTCGTTTGTTAAAAATGCCTACTTTTGGCTCTGCCTATCCTGAACTTTTGCCTAAATGGCAGCAACTTAATTTAGATACGAGCTATGCCTATATGAGACTACTTATTGAACAATATACTTCAATAGAGTTGGAACTTCAGCAAGAAGCTATAGCTTTAGAAGAAAAATTGACTGCAGCCCTTACCAATACACAGAAAGAAGATTTTCTTTGTGATATAGCGACTACAATGCAAGCGTTAGATAATAAGTTATTATTGGCAAAAAAGAAGAAATTAGAAAGAGACTGTATGGATTTCTCGAGGGGGAACGTCTTCTCCTGGCCGAGGGAATCCACCATGACAACATATGCTGCGACGCGCACTAACATTGAAATGCTTTTCTCTGAGCGTAACACTTTATCTGCTCCTACTCCTTCCATGCCTGCTTCCTCTTCTCAGATAGAAGCAGCAGTCAGTGAACAACGCCCCAGTGTGAATACAGTGCACTCTGATGTTTTGAATACAACAACCATGTCAGCACCTGTAGTGAGAAGAAAAATTCCTATAGCAGCAAGTGAAACTGTTTCAGCTGAATCTAATGACACTTCTCTTCGTTTTCCACTCCATTTTCGACAGGAGATGAGGCGCAATTGGAGTCCACAAACCACCAGGAAAAGGAAGATATCAGGAGGCCAGTTAGAACTTCAGAAAAAAACTTTCAAAACTGTAACCAGGACTTGATTATTAATCTTTCCAGTCACATGCTTATGGACAATGAAAGAAAGATTTTGAACACAGGTTTGTCCTTCATTCCCTCTCAGGGGACTGATGTAAGTGATTTAATTGTTGACATAAAATGTTTTGTTAGAAATATTGCACTTGGTTTACAGTTTGGCAACAATGGGCAGGATTCAGGAAGGCTTACATGGAGTTTAAGAGTAGTGTAAGCCTCCGTGTAAGCCTCCCGATCCAGGAACAGCCCAAACCTCCGTGTAAGAGACAGCTAACATGGACTGGGCGTGGAAATGCTCAATACCTCATTTGCAGCTGAAAGATATGCAAATGAGGTATTTGAGCGATCCAAGAAGCCCAAACCAGTCCATGTAACGGTCGTGTTAGCTGCAGAAATGTACTCAGCTGACAACTGAGTACATTTCTGCAAAATTGAAAACAGAGCTATGTCAGCTCCAAATAAAGGGTGCATATGTTTCATTTAGCATGCCAATGGCAAAATATGTGGCCATTGGCATGAAAAAGTGTTGCAAAAGTGTTTTAAATAACTTTTTTTTTTCCCATGGGATTTTGATGTTTAACTGCAGAGCACACCAGCGCAAATGGGGTGCGCTGCCTAAAACTGAAAACCGAAGCTTATAAGCCCACAATTGTGGGATTTATGTATTACATGGAATGTCAATGGAGGGACTAGCAGACCAAAAACAATATGGCCTCTGTGTAGTGGTTGTCAAGGGAGGGAAGCTCCGTGTAAGACATGTAACTAAGCATTACTAGGCAAGCCTATGTAAATGAGGGTTACAATACTGAATCACACTGCCACATAGGTAATGAGCACTTTCTGAGTAGCATAAGAGTTACAGAAGGGGGAGGAACAGAGTAAGAGGTAGGTGACATCACGGGGGGAATGATAGAAATAAATGTATCAGATTGGCGGGCAATGTAAGGTGACAGATGACAGACAGACATCAGGGAGAGAGGTGTGTCCCAACAGAACACTAGAAAAGTCAAGAAACAGAGGGTGCACACTATCCCTACACTCAAACTTTCTTGATATACGTGCATGCGCGCGTGTAAGCCAGGTTCAACATGTGGGAGCGTGCTGCAAACCATTTGCGCGGGCGTGCACATGTGTAAGGCAGTGTGCACGCGTTTTACCGTGAATCAGCCAAGTGCACACCGTGTAAGGATGTATGCACGCGTGTAACACTGTGTAAGGATGTGTGCGTGCATTTAAGCAACTGTGAGCGTGCTTAAGCTGGTGTGCACATTGCTCCCCCTGAGGAAACAGAGAGGAAACAGGAAACAACCAAAATACAGGGAAACTGCCAGAGGATACTGCTGGAGTTAATTGGTGGAAACAATTGGAAGCAGGCAATTACACAGGCAGACAAGAAGCCCAACCCAGCACTTAAAACACTGCAAAGAGCAGTGCAGGGTGTTTCTCACAAGAGATACTGCAAGAAAGTAAGCTATCAGAATTGAAAACTGAAAAAAGCTGAACTCAGAGCAGAAAGGCTAGGGGCTGCCATAGCTGTTATAATCAGGCATAGGCGAATTGCTGAGGGTGGTGACAATGCAGATGCTGACAGACAACCCAGAGTGAGGAGAAGGAGAAGAGTATACAGGCCCAGGGTCATCTACCATGGGTTACATGAGCTGGAGATAGTAGAGCGCTACAGAGTGGACAGAGACCTTCTGCAGCAAATTGTTGAGCTGTGCAGGCCATGCCTCACACACAGAACCAACAGAGGGGAACCCATCCCAGTGGAAACCAAGGTATGTGTTGGCCTAAGAATACTAGCAACAGGTACCTTCCAGAGACCAACTGGTGATATGATGGGGATATCACAGGCATCAGCCTCCAGGGTACTGCACCAGTTCCTGGATGCCATGTCAGCACATGTCGGTGATCATGTATATTTCCCCAATGCCCGTGAGGTTGTGGCCAGCAATATGCGTCTCTTCCAGAAAATAGCGGGATACCCTGAGGTATTGGGTGCAATAGACTGCACGCACATACGCATCAAAGCACCAGCCGGTGAGTGGGGTAGAGCCTACATGAACCGCAAGGGCTTCCCCTTCATCAACTGCCAGGTCGTGTGTGATGCCCAGGGCATAATAATGAATGTATGTGCTGGCTGCCCTGGGAGCTACCATGATTCCCACATCTGGCATCTGACGCAGCTGTACCAATCATTTGCCAGTGGGGACTTCCCACACAGACACCTACTGGGGGATGCAGGTTATGCACTTGAGCCGTGGCTGATGACACCCATCAGAAATGCACACACACCTGAACAGGAACGCCATAATGAGGCACATGCACAAACACGTAATGTCATAGAGCGTGTGTTTGGGCTGCTCAAGTCACGGTTCCGGTGTCTGGACACATCTGGTGGAGCCTTGCGGTACACACCAAATACATGTACCCAAATGATCATGATATGTGCTATGCTACATAATATGATCCTGCGGAAACAGCTGCAGCAGGACCAGCATAGGGCTGGGCCAAACATACCCCCACCATTGCCAAGGCCACCACAGGCAGAGGGTGACTCGGAGGAGGAACAACCTGACCTTGCCCCAGTAGGCAGAAGGAGGCATGCCCAGTATGCCCTGGCCTTGGCAAAGAGGCAATGCATAGCACATACACTTGGTCAGTAGGGACACTGGGACTGATACCCGCTCTGACTCACTCATATAGTAACAGGGATGCCTAACATGACACAACCTGCTTCCAAACATGTACAGGGAGTGTAGTATGTGCATCCGACAGAGGCAGCCCTGCAGCACCACCTGAGGCATGAATGCCATGTGTTAAGTAATGTAACACCATGTACCATATGCACACCTGAGGACCCTGACTAAGATCCACCCTCACCGATCACAAACCACAAAAACACAAACCCACATCCATAGGTACCACAAGGGATAGGAACCTAGATGTAATGCTACCCAATGCCAGAAGTATAAACAGCAAGATGCGTGCAGTGTAAACGCACACAGTATAGAGGATGTAGATATCAGTGCTGTAATAGACAACCGGGTCAAAGCCCACATCAGCACCCTAACACTACCAGGTCACACCTCATACAGTGATGTACATGTGCAAAAACATGGAACAAGCTACAAAATGAGGGTGACTAGCAATAAATGTCATGGATAACCACACCCCCATGTTGGTACCACAACAAGAAGCAACACGGATTAGCCATGGTCAAATACCAATTGCTAATACTGCCTACTACTATATAGCTTGCTGCAGACCACTGTCCTAATAGCAGGAACTGCACCAGGCCTATGCTCATAGGTTCATAGGTTCATACTAGGCTATCTGCCCTAGGGCATATATAAACCTAGCCCACAGTTTTGTGGCTTCCACCACCCCTTCAGTTTGAAGGATAATATGCCCATTATTTTGCTGTGCCTCTGTCAAGCAGTGACACTGATGTTATCCCTGGGGTATACCTGCGATCTCCCATCCATTGGTCATGATTTCTCTTGAACAAAGCCAGCGAGGTGCCCAGCCTCACATGTACCAGGATGTTGTTCCACAGCATAGGGAGTCTCTGGGTGATGAATCTGTCCCTCCAGCACGCCCTATTAATAGCCGTGTTGAGGTTTAAGTCTCTTGCCCTTGTAGATCTGATGGATTTAGATGTTTTGAGGTGAAGCATGTTCATTAATTCCGGGTTGGACATGGCCTTGTATGTCAGGCACAGGCCACCTCTGAGCAGACCGTAAGCGACTGAATAGAGCCGGAGTTCCTTCAGTCGGGCAGCATAAGACATACATTTGAGACCCTTTATCCTTCTGGTGAGGAATGTTTGGGGCCTGTCCAATTGCTGCAGGTGTCGGGTCAGATACATTCCGAATGGGGCATTGTACTCAATCATTGGTCTGATGAGTGACGAGTACAGGGGAACAATGACCTCCCTTGATCTAGATGTGAATCCCTGCATGATCAGGTGGGCAATGTAGAAGGCCTTCCTAACTACTTTGGCAACGTGAGTGTCAAATGAAACATTACTGTCAACCTGGGTGCCCAGATCCCTGATAACCTCTCCTGTGCTTGGAGGATTAACACCTATATGGGAACTAGGGGTAACCTTGGTCTTCCCGAAGGGTATGACTATGCATTGTTTAGTGTTTAACTTTAGGCCATGGCTCTGGCACCAGTTATCCATTTCTATGAGACCCGTCTGAAGGATGTCTGTGTCAGATGGGTTTTCAACTATGGTTCCCAGTTAGCAGTCATCTGCAAACTTTGTCAGCCATAATCCTCCTGTGTTTGCTTGTACTTCTGAAAAGTAGATGCTGAACAAAAGTGGGCCCAGGACTGAGCCCTGTGGGACGCCACTTGTGACAGGCTTGGAGTGTGACATGGCGCCATCAACCCTGACCCTGTGGGTTCTGTCACTTACCAGTTTGCAACCCATCTTGTGATGTATGGGTTTACATTTAAGCTGGTGAGTTTGTCAATGATACCAGAGTGGGGTATTGTATCGAAAGCCTTTGCCAGGTCAAAGTAGGCTGTGTGGACTGCCTTGCCCTCGTCAATGGCCTTGGTGACTGTTTTGAAAAAGTCAACCAAGTTTAAAAGGCATGATTGCCCTTGACAAAGCCAAACTAGGTTGGATCCAAAGTCTGCAAGTCCTCTATGTCTTCATTTATGAGTTCCATTATGATCCTCTCCATAGCTTTGCAGACCAGGCTTGTCAAGCTGATAGGACGGTAGTTTCCAGGGTCGGAGGAGGCACCTCCTTTGTGAAGTGGGACCACCGTTGCCGTACGCCACTCCTTGGGTACGTATCCTGAGGTGAGACTAAGATTAAACAGCTGCCCTAACTGCGGGTTTAATTCCTCATTGAGTTCGTGGAGCACACAACCGGGGACACCATCTGGTCCCATGGATGCTGTGCTTCTCGCCTTGGATAGAGCAGTTCTCACCTGAGCATTTGAGATGTTTGGGGGGCTACAATCCCCTGGTATAGATATCCCTCCCTTTGGGGGGGGGAAATCTGCACTGAACCTGTCAGCCAGTATGTTGGCAATGTCTGTAGGTTCAGTGAGTTTTACATAATTATGAACTAATTCTGAGCATATCTGGGAGTCTCCTCCCAGGTTTCCAACATAGCTAAAAAAGGCCTTATGATTGTCTTTTGAGTCCTTAGGGAGTTTTCTCTCAAAATGTGCCCTGGATGATTTTATGGGAGATCTCAGTTCTTTACTTATAATGAGCAGGGGTGTCTTCCCTTCTACGGATTTTGCTCTATCTTGTAGTAGCTCCTTCCTTCTGATGTAGAGCTTGTTTATGGCTGGGGTCCACCAGACTGCATGCCTGCCTTTGGTACAAAGAGTCTTTGTTTTGTTTGGGATTGCCTGATCCATGCAGTCCTGGAGGTGCTGGTAATAGGTATTTGTAAGTGATTCACCGGCTTGGGTAATGGTTTCTGCTGGCTTGGGGGCCTTTAAAGAGACCACACCAGTCTTTAGAAGTGTGAAGTCGGCTTCTGAGAAGTTCTTCACTGTGGTCTGTTTTATCTGGGGTGGGGGCGGGATGTGGACTTCCAGTGAGATTAGTTTATGATCTGATCTCACCAATGATGGATATACTTCTGGTGTTGAACATTGTGACCCCATGTTCGTGATGATGTGATCTAGTATGTTGTCTCCTCTTGTGGGTATGGTGACTAGTTGTTCCATGGCATATGAGGTTATGAACTCTAGGAACCTTTGGGCTAGAGTGTTGGGGCTTGAGTAGTGATCCCAGTCTATATCTGGATAGTTGAAATCACCCAGTATGATGGTGTTTGGAGATACATTTATCCCCTCCAGTGTTTTCAGGAAAGCTGTGTGAGGTTCCTGAGTTTGAGAGGGTGGCCTGTAACCTGCTACAAACTGCTGAGCAGTCTTGCCTATGGTTAATTGCACCTGGATGGTCTCCCATGCATCATGTGTTGCCACCAACCTTGAGGTGAGGGTGTCCTTGATGAATATGGACACCCACCCTCCTTTCTTGGTGTCGTCCGGATTTTGGGGCTGGAACGCATGATATGAGGTAACACCTGATACTGCCGGGGTGCTGTCAGGAGCCTTGAACCAGGTTACAGTCACAGCACAGACATCGATGTTCTCCATACTGAGAAGGGCTTCGAGTGCGTGCATCTTGAGGTTGAGACATCTGGCATTGAGCAGCATTACCCTTAGTTTATTTCCTTTTTTGTGTTCTAGAGTGGTAGGTTTAGAATCTGAGCCTTGCCTAAAAAAGGCACAATGGGGGTGGCAAGAGCCTTAGCCAAATTCTGGAAGCCCAGGGGTGACAGGTGCAAGCTGTCCCCTGTGAATCAGTGTGGCTTGTCCAGCATGTCATCCCAGGCAGATGGACATTGGATCCCCCTTGAATGACACCATAGATTAAGCCAATTATTACAGCTGATCATCTTGTCTCTGTGTTGTGGCATCATTCTTGGTGAAGGTAGGATACTGCTCAAGGTCAGGGTCATACCTGCCTGGGCTACATAATCAGAGAGTTCCTCTATGTCTCTTTTCATGTAGTTCAGGGAGGTACATCTCAGGTCGTTCACACCAGCATGGACAATGACTGAGTCATACTTGTACTTGCAGTTGAGTGACCTGAGTGCTTGCATTATGTGGTGGAGTCCAGCGCCCGATAGGCAGCTTACTGTGACCTTCTCCTTACTCAATCTGGTGTGCGGGACGTCAGTGTGTCTGACTATGGAGTCACCTATGACAGGTGTGTCTGGCATTGTGTTTGGCCTTAAGGGCTGTGAATGTTTGGCACACTGACTCTGTGGTCTATGTGTTGCATGTGCTGTGCCCTGTGGAGGCAGTTGTTTGGGTGTCTGCTTTGGTGGCCTCTGCTGTTATGGTAGATCTGTGATCAGAGGCTCCGAGTATGTCTTTGTGTGTTTATGTGTATGATTTGAAGTTGTGATAGTGCTATGTGAGACTGGGTTTGTGGTGTGTGTGGTTACCTTCTCCTCCTCTCTGGTCTTGCCAGTCCTATGTTGAGAGAGCTCAGCCTCCAGTTTGGCTATATAGTTGCATCTCTTGCATGCATTTGTGTTTTGTGGGAGAAGGAGAGGGTTGTCTGTGTACATGAGTCAATTGTAACATTGCCTCAATATTCCCAGGTTTACCAGATGAGCAGGAGAGGACACTAGCAACTGATCCCTTGACACATGCTAGAAGGAATAGACAAAAACCTGTTGGAAGACAGGAAGATATCAAGCCCCCCAAACCACATTATATTGCTTGACTGACAATACCTACACATACACCATAGTTTCATAGTTTCATAGTTTACTACTAGGCTATCTGCCCTAGTGCATTTATAAGCCTAGCCATAGTGATGTGGCTATTGCCACCCCTTATAGTGGTAATAAGTGTACAGAATAGATTCCGAATATTGTGCTTCTCACTTAGTAGTGACACATCATGACCCCCGTACATAATTGAATACCTTGACTGTGCCTCTGTCTAGTAGTGACACAGGGAGGACCCCTGGGGTAAACCTACAATCCCACATCCAGTTGTCCAGACTTCTCTTGAATAGAGTCAGTGAGGGACTCTGTCTAACATGAACTGAGATACTCTGCTAGAGTGTGAGAAGCCTCTGAGTTATGACTCTGTCCCTCCAGCATGTCCTATACATGTATGTGCTGAGGTTCAAATCTTCAGCTCCCATGGTTCTGGTGGATTTGGATTGCTTGCAGTGGAGCATGTCCACCAAATCCTGATTGGACATGGTCTTGTATGTCAGGCATAGGTCACCTGTAAGTATGCGGTATGCCACTGAATAAAGCTGGATTTCCTTTAGTCTGAAAGCATATGACATGTGTTGTAGACCCCTGATCTCCTTGGTAAGGTACTTTTGGGGTCTCTCCAGCTGTTGTAAGTGCTGGGTGAGGTACATAACAAATGGGGCTTTGTATTCAATCATGGGCCTGATAAGTATAGTGGTACAATGACCTCCTGTGATCTGGATGGAAAACCCTTCCTGATAAGGTGGGCAAGATAGAAAGTCTTTCTAACCACTTTGGCAACATGTGTGGCAAACGAGATGTCACTATCTACATGTGTCCCCAGGTGTCTGATTTGTTTTCTGTGCTCAGTGGGTTGCTGTCTATGTATTGATTTGTGGGTACTTTGTTCCTCCCAAAGGGGATGACTACACATCAGTTGCAGTCAGTGTCAGGCCATGATTCCGGCACCAGCTATCTGTCTTTGTGACGGCATTCTGTAGGATGTGTGTGCCGGCTGATGTATTCACTATGGTGCGTAGGTTGCAGTCATCTGCAAACTTTGTCAGCCACAACCCTCCTATGTTTGCTTTCACATCTGAAAAGTAAATGCCAAATAAGAGGGGTCCCAGGACAGATCTTTGTGGGACACCACTTGTGACTGGCTTTGAATCTGACAAGGCACCTGCAATGTTGACTTTATGGGTTCTGTTTCTTAGCCATTTTGCAAACTATCCTGTGACATATGATTTTATATTTCAGCTGTTGAGCTTGTCTATGATGCCTGAGTGGGGTATTGTGTCAAAGGCCTTAGCCAAGTGCAGGTAGGCTGTGTGGACTGCGTAGCCCTCATCAATGGCCCTACTGACAGTATCAAAATAGTCAACTAGGTGCAAAAGGCAGGATCTGCCCTGTACAAAGCTGAACTGGGTGGGATCAAGGGTCTGTAGGTCACCAATGTCTCTGTTTAAGAGCTCCATAATGACTCTTTCCATAGCTTTGCAGACAAGGCTGGTTAAGCTTGTGTGGTGGTAGTTCCCAGGGTCTGTGGAGGCATCTCCTTTGTGGACTGGGACCACTGTCGCTGTACGTCAGTGTTCAGGTACATATCCTGTAGCAAGGCTAAGGTTAAATAGCATTTGTATATACGGGTTTAGCTCCTTCTGGAGTTCACATAGCACGCAACTGGGGATACCATCAGGTCCCATTGATGCTGTGTTCTTTTCTTTGCTGAGTGCAGCTCTCACGTGGACATCTGAGATGACAGTGAGGTTACATTCATCTGTGATAACTATCTTCTTTTGGGGGTGAGGGAGGGGGAAAATTGCACTGAACCCGTCTGCCAGAATGTTGCCAATATCTGTCAGGTCACTGAAATATATGTTGTTGTGTACCAACTCAGAGCATATCTGAGGGTTCCCACCCAGGTTTCTGACATAACTAAAGAAGGCAGTGTGGTTATCTATATTGTCTTTGGTGTTTATGTCTCAAAGTTGACCTTGGATGCCTTTATGAGAGAATGTAGCTTTTTACTAGTGCTGATCACAGCTGCCTTCCCTGTAGGAGATGTAGCTCTGTCTTGCATTAGTATCCTTCATCTGTTATACAGTTTGTTTATGGCTGGGGTCCACCAGACAGGCCACTTTCCCTTGGTGAAGAGGGTCTTGTTTTTATTTGTGATTGCATGGTCAATGCTATCTCAGAGATGTCCGTAGAAAGTGTCTGTGAAGGAGTCACCATTGTGTGTTGTGGTTTCCACTGGCCAAGTGGGCTTAATGGATACCATCTCAGTCCAAAGAAGTGTGAAGTCAGCTTTTGAGGTGTTTGTCACTATACTCTTTGTATTATAGTAGCAGTGACACAAGTGTAGACAATTTCCCAGAATCCATCAAACAAAGTGGACATGCAAAATGTAACACTTCCACAAGAGGGGTAAGCATACTGGATGTGATAATCAGAAATATGTGTACTGGATGTCAAGATGAGAAGTGTATCCCTCACTGGTAAGACCAGACCATAGAGTAATCACACTGTAGTTACACATCACGACCCCAGTCCCTGGCCAGACTACCACAGTGAAACACATGTATAAAGCATAGCTTGCACCCCTACAAACCAATGTGGAATCCATGAAAAGCCCTGTGCAGGTCCAGAATATGGGACACACTGCAGAACATGTTATACAGGCATAGCATGAACACAGCCAAGAGTGCTTAGAGTCTGCAATCACAAACAACAAGACACAATGCCATACACCCAGGCATCTGGCATGCTGGACTCCATAGATTACTAAACCATTGAAGAGAATGAGGAAGCTACCACATGATAGATCACACATGAAAAGTGAAGTAATCAGTGATCACTAGTATGGCAATAAAATGTGTCCACACATACAATCCACTAAGGCCAGGCAAAACAAGTAGAATCTGTGAATCCAGTGGCAATGTGACACCTGTCCCAAGTACACACACAACAACAACTCACCCCAATAAATACAAATGTATGTGATAGACGCAACCAGGTAGCCAAACTGGGGCCTTAGCACCCCAAATCAGTACTGTCAAAACTAGTCAGGAGGACAAGTTAACCACATACACCACAAACCCAGTCCCACATAGACCTACAACGACTGTAAACCAAACACATAAACACAAAAACATTCCCAGAGGCCCTAATTACAAACACACAACACCAACACAAGCCTCCAAAGCAGACACCCAATAAAACAAACTCCAGACATAGCACATGTAACACATAGTACACAAAGCTGGTGTGCCAAACAGTCACAGGACAGAAGGAGAAACAACATGCCTGATACAGTTGTAATAGGTGACTCCATAGTGAGACATGCTGCTGTCCCAGGGATGGCTTGCACCTGTTACCCATGAGCATCTGGATATTGCCTAAGGCTTTTGCAAACTACAGAGATCCTTCTGTAGGCAAGGCCGAAAAGACCAACCCACCACCATAGAAAACAAAACTGGAAAGAAACAGAAGGGTAATGCTGATCAATGCCAGATGTGTAAACCTCAATATGCATGCTCCTGAGGCCCTCCCCAGGACGGAGAACATTGATGTCTGTCCAGTAATACAAACTTGCTGCAAGCCTCGTGACAGCACACCAGCACTACCAGGTAATACCACATATCATGAGTTATGGCCACAAAACCTGTAACAAAACATAAAAGGGGGGTGAGTATCCATATTCAGCACAGACAGCCATACCTCCAGTTAACTGACAATGCTTATGTCATTGCAGTCCACCCATGTGCAACTAACTGTAGGCAAGACTGCTGTACAGTCTGTAGCATGCTACAGACCACACTCTCACACACAGGAACCCCACCCCACTGTCCTGAAGACAGTGGACAGTATGAATGTACCATCAAATACAAAACAAGGTACACACAAATTACCACATAGGTGGTAAACCATTATGTGTGGAAGGAGTAATCAGGGACCTAGTGACACAAGTGGACAGTCACCTGTTATGTGACAGCCACATCGCCAATTTGTCTAGGAAGACTGTCTATATTGGACACTGTATCATGAAAGGATTCACATCTACGTCAACAAAGGTCATTGTGCCCCTATACTGTTCCCCTATCAGACCATATTGTAATACAATGCCTCATTTGGGATGTACATTACCTGGCACCTGCAGCAGTTAGAAAGACCTCAAAGGTACCTCAGCAAGAGTCAGAAAGGGTCTCAAATATATCTCATATGCTGCCTGGCTGTAGACACCACAGCCAAATGCAGTCACATACTGCCACCACAGAGGTATTGTATGTCTGTTGTACAAGTCCATGTCCAACACAGAAGTAATGGACATGCTCCACCCCAGAAAACTCAAAGCCATCAGAGCTGTGTGAGTCAGAGATGTCAACCTTAACACATAATCAAATAGGATGTGCTGGAGGGACAGATACCTAACCCTGAGTCTCTCCACACCCTGGAACAGAATACCACTACATGTTAGGCAGAGCCCCTCACTGACACTCTTCAACAGGAAGTTAGCAAAATGGATGGATAATTGTAGATGTACACTGGGGGTCTTTACTGTGTCATGTCCAGACAGAGGCACAGCTAAGTAAATCATAAGTGGCCATAATATTCACATAGGAAGGGGTAGCAAAAGCCACACGCACTGTGGCTAGGCTTACAAATGCCCTAGGGTGGATAGCCTAGTATGAACCTATGAACCTATTATGATACAAATTGTACAGGACACTAAGGATAACCCCAAGGCTGCTGCAACTGATGGTAGTAAGCGTGTTGTGAATTCCTGGATATGCTCTGGATCACACAAATATTACAAACAACATACCAAACACACATACGTATTGCCAACATACATCCTGACAGGTGCAGTGCAAACCCCCCCCCCCTCATAATGCCAAATATCTTTCCCAGCAGACTGCTGCCTCCCTGACATTATGTCAGCCTTACCACAGGATATGTACCCAAAGAGCAGTGTACAACAACAGTGGTTGTTCTCAAGAAAGGTGTCGCTTGAATGGATACTAAAAACAACCACCACAGAATCCTGAGAAGCTTGGTCTGCACAGCTATGGAAAGGATCAGCATGTACCGCAGACATAACGATACTGGGGATCTATTGACACCCGACCCTACCCAGTGTGGGTTTATGAAGTGCAGACCCTGCCCCTAAATATGTGTGACTCAGTTGAAACAGTGATTGAGGTCACTGATGAGGGCAATGTGGTCCACACAGTGTAGCTGGACCTTGCAAAGCCTTCCATACAATACCCTACGTGTTCAATATAGATATGCTCACCAGCTTATATATACACCCCAATGTCACTAGAGGGGTTGCAAACCAGACCAACGACAGAACTGACATGGTCAGACATGCTGCAGCCATGTCAGACTACAAACCACATATAACAGGTATCCCACAAAGCTTGGTCCTGGGACCTTCCCCGTCTGGTATATATGCCCCATAGGTACAGGCCAACATGTAAGGACTGTGCCTGAACATGTTTGCAGAGGACTACAAACCGCCTAACATATCTGACACTCCAGCTGACACAAGCATCCCAGAAAAGGGCCACATAGAAACAGACAACCGGTGCCATAGCCATGTCAGCATGTGAAATGGAGAAATCTGTATAGTCAACCTCTGTGGATATACAGTAAGTGACCACCAATTACCACATAGGTGTTAACCCATTACATACTTAACATGTAATGACAGACCTGGGTACACAAGGTGATAGATATCCTGCATTGGACAAACATGTGGCTGTAGTGTTAACAGAAACAATCCATATACCAACCTAATCATGAAGGTTATGACATCTAGATAAGGGGAGGTCATTGTGGTTCTGCAGTTATCCTTCATCAGCGTTACAAATGACCACAACAGCCCCTGTGGGGTGTACCTCAGCAGACACCTCCATCAACTGTAAAGTCCACAACAGTACCTCACCAGGAGTATCAAAGAGCTTGAACACATGTAATGTGTTGCCTGATTAAACAGAGTGCAACTCCACACACTGCCATGCTGGCCACCCAGATGCAAGCTGTGCCTGATGTAGAAAGCCATGTCCAAGCTGGAATCAATGAACATGCTGCACCTTGTACAATCTGAATGGCAGTGAGCTATGCACATGAGGGACCTGAACCCCAGCACTAACATACATAGGACAAGCTGTACTGCATTATCCATAACACAGAAGCCACCCCCATGGATGAGTAAACTACCAGTACAGGTTATCCATAGAGTCACTCATTGATTCTCCTCAACAGGAATCCTAATGAGTGGATGGGAGATGGTAGGTTTACCCTGGGTATCAATGTTATGTCACAGGTAGACAGAGGCACAGTATACTAAACAAGACATATGTCATGGCAAACTACACTTACAATGTGTCAAAGGACAAACACACTCTCTGACTAGGAAAGAAACAAGAAATACGCAACCCCACAAAAGGGCACTGCACAAAAACCAGTAACACGATAGGCAACAACTGCTAAACAGGATACCAGGACCAGCAATGAACAACCAGGAGATATTTAATGGTAAAACATCCACCGACTAAGCGCTTTCACCTAAAAAGGCATCATCAGAGTCTCTGACTAGCATTAGAAATGGCCTAGGGCACATCGGTAGTGTTTGCCAATGTACACCTATGTTGTGGAATACACTACTGATGTTGGATGAGGCTGTTGTAAGTAGTTCATATCCGAACATAATACAACATGGTCAGATAGGTTCATAGGTTCATAGGTTTATACTAGACTATCTGCCCTAAGGCAGTTATAAGCCCAGCCCAGAGTTTTGTGGCGTACGCCACCCCTTATATGGAAACAATACTGTGCCCATTAGTTTGTCGTGCCTCTGTCCAGCAGTGACACAGAGATGATTCCCGGGGTAAACCTATGATCTCCCATCCACAGGTCAAGATTCCCCTTGAACAGAGCCAGCGAGGTGCTCTGCTCACATGGACCGGGATTGTATTCCACAGCATAGGGAGTCTGTGAGTGATAAATCTATCCCTCCAATATGTCCTACTTATATCCCTGCTAAGGTTTAAGTCACTTGCCCTAGTGGTTCTGGATGATTTGGTGATTTTGAGGTGGAGCATGTCCATTACTTCCTGGTTGGACATGGCCTTGCATGTCAGGCACATGTCACCTCTGAGCAGACGGTATGTGACTGAATAGAGCTGGAGTGTCTTCAATCCGGCAGCATATGACAGATGTTGGAGTCCCTTTATCCTTTTGGTGGGGGACTTTTGGTGTCTCTCCAATTGCTGCAGATGTCGGGTGAGATACATCCAGAATGGGGCATTGTACTTGATCATTGATCTGATAAGTGAAGAGTACAGGGGAACAATGACCTCACTAGATCTGGATGTGAATCCCTTCCTATTCAGGTGGGCAATGTAGAAGGTCTTTCTAGCCACGGTAGCAATGTGAGTGTCAGAAGAAAGGCCACTGTCAACCTGGGTCCCCAGGTCCATGATAACCCCCTCTGTGCTTAGAGGATTGCCACCTATATGGTAGCCTGGGGTTAGCTTGCTTTTTCCGAAGGGTATGACTATACATGTTTTGGCATTTAATGTCAGGCCATGGCTCTGGCACCAGCTATCAGTGTCCGTGAGTCCCTTCTGAAGGATATCCGTGTCTGATGCACTGTCCACTATGGTGCCCAGTTTGCAGTCATCTGCAAACCTTGTCAGCCAAAGTCCTCCCATGTTGGCCTGTACCTCTGAGAAGTAGATGACGAACAATAGGGGGCCAAGGACTGAGCCCTGTGGGACACCACTTGTGACCGGCTTGGAGTCTGACATAGCGCCAGCAACTCTAACCCTGTGGGTCCTGTCCTTAAGCCAGTTTGCAACCCATCTTGTGACATATGGGTTTACATTTAGGCTGGTAGGTTTTCTACAATACCCGAGTGGGGTATTGTGTCGAAAGCCTTTGCAAGGTCAAGGTAGGCTGTATGGACTGCCCTTCCCTCAGCAATGGCCTTAGTGACTGTTTTGAAGAAGTCGACCAAGTTCAACAGGCATGATCTGCCCTTGACCAAGCCAAACTGGGACAGGTCCAATGTCTGCATGTCCCCTATATCTTTGTTTATGAGCTCCATTATGATCCTCTCCATAGCTTTGCAGACTAGACTTGTTAAGCTTATGGGGCGGTATTTACCAGGGTCCGTAGAGGCACCACCTTTGTGCAGATGTGCACAACTGGACCCTAACCAGGCTGTTGTGCACACTATGGAAATGTAAAGCAGTGATAGGACTAAAGCCCAGGATACTGTCCACCACAGTGAAAGTACTGAACCACTACACTATACAGTACTACAGTGTTAGGTCAGTATGAACGGATGTTGACAATTGTATGCAAAGTATCCCATGCAAAACCTGCAGGCACAGTATAATCCCTGTTGTGTTCACACAAAAAGCATTTGGACAGTAACTACACAACATGGCACAGAACACACAACCATAAACTGGAGATATTTGTTGAAGGTCACACTCATCCACAAATGTGATGGGCTGCAGAGTTCAACATATGGAAAGCTCACACTGGGCATGCTCACACACTTTGATAAATGAGACATCTTTCACACAACATGCCATGGGAAGGCTGAACTGGGCATGCTCACACACTTAGTCCAAATGTTCCTCTTAGCAACTGTGAAAACATACCAGAGGATGCTTATTCCCCTTTCTAGACACTGATGATGTCAGCACCCTATAAGTATATCCAAATGTTCCTCTTAGCAACTGTGAAAACATACCAGAGGATGCTTATTCCCCTTTCTAGACACTGATGATGTCAGCACCCTATAAGTATATCAGGAGAAAAGGAATCGCCCAATAATCTGAGTAGTGCGCTCAGCTAATGCGTCTGTCTCTAGTATCATAACGTAGTTAGGTAGGGGTTTGAATCCGACAAGTGTGTGTGAAGGGTGTAAGTGTATATGTCACTTTTGGCAACTGTGGAAACACCACAGGATGCTCATTCCCCTTTCTAAACACTGGTGATGTCAGTACCCTATAAGTATATCAGGAGAAAAGAAATCTCACAGTAGTCGGAATAGCGCACTCTGCTAATGCGTCCATCTCTAGTGTCATAACATAGTTAGGTAGTGGTTTGAATCCAGCAAGTATGGGTGAAGGGGGGTAAGTGTGTATGTAAAGAACATCCTTTTGGCAACTGTGAAAACACACCACAGGATGCCCATTCCTCTTTCTAAACACTGATGATGTCAGCACCCTATAAGTATATCAGGAGAAAAGAAAAATCTCAGTAATGCGAATAGCGCGCTCTGCTAATGTGTCTGTTTCTAATGTGGTAGCATAGGTAGGGGTTTGAATCCAGCAAGTGTGTATGAAAGGAACATCTTTTTTGGCAACTGTGAAAACACACCACAGGATGCCCATTCCCCTTTCTAAACACTGATGATGTCAGCACCCTATAAGTATATCAGGAGAAAAGAAACCTCCTAGTAATGTGAATAGCGCGCTCTGCTAATGCGTCCATTTTTAGTGTCATAACATAGTTAAGTAGGGGTTTGAATCCAGCAAGTGGCAAGTGTGTGTGAAGGGGGGTAAGTGTGTATGAAAAAAATGTCCCTTTTGGCAACTGGGAAAACATACTACAGGATGCACATACCCCATTCTAACTGATATCACAATTATTTATGGCTTTTGATTCCAGACATGTCAAGTGTGTTTTGCCCACACAGAATGCCCATGTGTGTGGGTTGTTTCTCACAATATTGCATGACATCGATTAAACCAGTTATGGCAATGCACACATGATGTATGTGTGTGCCAAATACACATATGTACCTGTGACCTTCAATAGTTACCATGTGTGATGCCTGCCACATGTGAATACATGGTATTTGCACAGGGTAACATTATGACTGTGGTCTTCTGTGCAGGTGCTGCAAGTGGGATGTGTATATACAGTGTGAGATGTAGATGCTATCAACCTAGTAGTGAGGGATACACACCTGGTCTGGGGCATATAGTCTACATGTTGTTGATGAACAGGTGCTGCATGTTTTCACCTGTTGTGGGAGTGGTAAGACATTGTTCCATAGCAATGCAGTGACCGCATGCTAAGAACCGTTCAGCTAGGGTGTTGTAGCTACAGTAATTCATTAGCATTCAATAATATGTCAGCATCCCTGGTGAGGGTCTGATGCCAACCAAGGTCAGGGTTCTACCAGTCTGTGTCACTTGCTCAGTGAGCCCTTCCATGTTCCCTATCATGTATCCCAGTGAGGGACATCACACATCAGCTGTAGTGGCATGGACAATGACTGAGTCATATGTGTCCATGCATCTGACTGACCTGTATGTTTGTGTTATGTGGTGGACCATAGTGCTCCATGAGCATATCACCGTGACCTTCACCTTGTCCAGCCTGGTGAGCATGATCTCACTGTACTGGACAATAAAAGTACCTAACACAACCGCAGCAGTAGTGTTGTATAGCTGTAAAGACTGTGCTTGTTTGGCACACAGGATTTGTGTGCTATGTGTTATGCATGCTGTGTTCAGGCCTAACATATGCCTGTATGCCTGCTGCAGAGGTGTCTGCCACTCAGGCAGGATGCTATCCTTAGGCTCCACGAATGGCCCGGTGTGTTTCCGTGCTTGTATTGCTGTCAGTGTAGGTCCACATCAGACTGGTATTGCAGTCACTGTAGTATTTCATGCCACCTGACAGGTTATGTCAATAGTGGGTTCAGAGTGCTTAGTCCACAGTTTGGCCATGTGTTTCCATCTCATACATGTGTTGTACATCCATGGGTAGGGGATAGGGTTGACTGTGTACATGTGGCAGCTGTGACATTACTACATGACTCACATATTCCACAACTGTACCATAGAGGTGACTGACAACTGACCTTTGCACATGCTACCATAGTATTGAGATTGCATTGGTGATTAAAAGCACATTGGGCCAATGGTGAACAAGATACATAGGTCCATAGGTTCATACAAGGATATCTGCCCTAGGGCATTTATACACCTAGCCAGAATGTGTGTGGCTTTCACCATGCATTGTACATCTATCTTGCTATGCTCTTTTCCAAGGTTAGTATACTGTGCCTCTGTCTAACAGTGACACATAAGTGATACCCAGGGTAAACCTACAATGTCACATCCAGTCATTAATATCCCTTTTGAAGATAGTCACTGAGTGACTCTGCCTAACCTCTATTGGGAAAATATTCCAGAATGAAGGGAGCCTCTGAGTTATGAATGTGTCCCTCCAGCATGTCCTATGTATATCACTCCTGAGGTTCAAGTCTTTCCAGCGTGTAGCCTGATGGGATCTGGATATTCTGAGGTGCAGGATGGCCATTAAGTCAGGGTTTGACATGGCTTTATATGTCAGGCACAGACTGCCTATGAAGAGGCAGTATGCCACTGAGTAGAGCTGCTGTTTCTTTAACCAGTCAGTATGTGGCATCTGTTTGAGCCCTTTGATCCTCTTGTTGAGGTGCATATGTGGTCTTTCCAGTTGCTGCAGGTGTCTGGTAAGGTGCATGCCGACAGGGTCATTGTAGTCAATTATGGGCATGATGAGGGATGAGTAAAGAGGCACAATGTCCTCCCCTGATCTACATATGAATCTCGTCATGATGATGTGGCCCATATAAAATGTTTTCCTAACCACTTTGGCCATGTTGTTGTCAAATGGAAGAATGCTATCAACCTGTGTACCCCAAGGTCCATAATTCCTTCATCTGCACTTAATGGATTAACACATATGTGGTACTTTGTGGTCACTTTGTGTTTGACAAAGGGGATGACTATACGCTTTTTGGCATTCAGCTTGAGGCCATGGCTGTGGCACAAGTCGTGTGTTTCCAAGAGGCCCTTTTGGAGGATGCGTGTGTTAGCTGGAGAGTTGATTATGGCGTCTGGTTTGCAGTCATCTGCGACTTGCTCAGCCACAGTACTTCCATGTTGGCCTGTACCTCTGATAAATATATACTGAACATGACAGATCCCAGGGCTGAGCCTTGTGGGACACCACTTGTAACTGGTTTTGAGGCTGACATGGTTCCAGCAATTCTAACCATGTGTGTTTTGCCCTTGAGCCACTGTGCAATATCTGTAGTGACATAGGGGTTAATATGTACACTGGTGAGCTTCCCTAGAATGCACAAGTGGGGTATTGTATCAAAGGCTTATGCAAGGTCCAGGTAGGCTGTGTAGACCACCTTCCCCTTGACAGTGGCCTTGGTGACTGTTTCAAAGAAATCAAACAGGTTTGAGAGGCAGGATCTGCCATTAACAAAGCCAAACTGTGTATGGTGACATGTCTGTAGGTCCCCAATATCTATATTTATGAGGTTCATGATGATCCTTGCCATAGCTTTGCAGACCAAGCTATTCAGACGTATGGGGCGAATAGTGTCCAGGATCCGTTAAGGCACCACCTGAATGTAGAGGGACCACTGTTGCTATACGCCACTCTTTGGCCACATATCGTGTAGTAAGGCTGGGATTGAACAGTAGTGTTATGTCTGGGTGTAGCTCTTCTTGGGGTTCATGTAGGACACAGCCTGGGACACTGTCTGGTCCCATTGATGCAGTGTTTATTGCTTTGGAGAGCGCAGCTCTTACCTGAGCATCTGAGATGTTGGGGGGGGCAGCACTCTGCTGGGAGACATATTTGCCCTTTTGGTGTGGAGGAGGAGAAGGTAGCAGTGAACCTGTCCACTAGGATGATGGCAATGTCTGTGTGTTTGGTATTCCGTGTGACATCTTGGACTACCTCTGAGCATATCTGGGTATTACCACCCAGGTTCCTAACATAACTACAGAAAGCCTTGTGATTATCCTCAGTGTCTTGTGGAATCGTCTCTCAAAGATGGCCTTAGACATTCTTATGAGTGCCTGTAGTTGTCTTCTAATACTCATCAGTGATGCCTTCACATTTTGGGAGTTTGTTGTATCATGTAGTAGCTTCATCCTTCTATTGTATAGTTTGTTTATGGCTGGTGTCCAGCACACAGAATGTCTGCCTTTGGAGGATTGGGTCTTGCTTTCATTTGTGATTGCATGATGCATGCATTCCTGAATGTGTCCATAGAATGCCTTTATACAGGTATCTGCAGTCTGGTCCATATTTCCAACAGGCCTGGGGGCTTTGAAGGTTTCCACATCATTTATGAGGAGTGTGAACATGCTTGACATGAGCTGTTGACTGACGTCACGCCCTCCAGACTGAGCAAGGTGAGGGTCACATTTAGCTACCTGTCGGGTGATATAATGTGTCACATAACACAAGCACTCAGGTCACTCCACAGCAAGTACAAGTATGAGGCAGTCATTGTCCATGCTGGTGTGAACAACCTGAGATGTACCTCCCTGGACCACATGGAAAGAGACACAGAGGAGCTCTTACAGCACCCTCTCAAACTCAGGAATCCCACACAGCCTTCATGCTGACACAGGGGAGTATAGATTTCTCTGCAAACACCATCATACTGGGTGACGTCAGCTACCCAAACATAGACTGTGAACATTACTCAAGCCACAATACCCAAGCTCTAGGGTTCTAATAGTTCAGAAACCCTTTAGCTATGGAACAGGTAGACAACTTTCCCACAAGAGGGGCAGATATACTAGACCTGATCATCGCAAACATGAGTACAAAATACTCACCACTTGAAGTATATCCCTCATTGTTGCAATCGAACCATATACTACTCACACTGGAGTACTGGATCCCCCACATATGCAAACCTCAAACACATTGATGTGTGTGTGGGAAATGCCCCTATTAGCAACTGTGACAGTACACTACAGGATGCAGATTCCCCTTTTGAAACACTGATGATGTCAGCACTCTATAACTATATTACCTGTATTAAAGTTCTCCAGTAATTTGTATAGCGCGCTCTGCTAATGTGTCTTTCTCCAGTGTCATAACATAGTTAGGTAGGGGTTTGAATCCTGCAAAGGGAATGTATGTGTGTTAATATGAGTGGGGTTTGTGTGTGTGCATAATGCTGTGAGGGAAAAGTGCCTTTTGCCAACTGGGAGAACACACTACAGGGTGCACATCCCTCTTCCTAAACACAGATGATGTCAGCACCCTCTAAGTACAGCATTATAAAGAATTTCTGCCACTAATGCAAATAGCACACTCTGCTAATGTGTCTGTCTCTAGTGTCATAACACAGTTAGGTAGGGATTTGAATCTTGCAAATGGAAAGTATGTGTTTTAGTATGGGTGGGGTTAGTGTGTGTGCACAATGCTGGGGGTGGGATGTGGCTTTTGCCAAATGGGGCTATGCACTGCAGGGTGCACATTTCCCTTAACAAACAGTGATGTTGACAGCACCCTATACAAACAAAACAACAAAAGAGAAGGTGTTGGTACCAATAACGCATGTAAGGTAACACTTCTTCAAGTAATGTCCACAAAACAAAGTTGTATAAATGAACAATCCTTTTACCCTATACGAACAACATGACAACAGACAACTGCCAGTACTCAGAATAGTGCTACATGCTGCTGTAACACCCACATGTACCAGAATATACCTAGATAGTATTTTGAAGCCTGAATGTGGCAAGTGTGTGGATGTGGGATGTTTCTGTGTGTGCATGTCCGTATGGAAAACATGTTTGATGTGGCAATCAGGGTACCACAGTACCTGATGCACATTACACTTTTAAACTAATGAGGTTGCCTGCACCCTGTGAGTACAGGTAGAGAGGAGGAAATCGGTAGTAATCCACATAGTGTACTTTTCAAATGTGTACCTGTCATGTATCGACAGCTACTCATGTAGGGTAATAAATAATGGGAATGGCAGGCGAGCGTGTGCATGTGTGGGGGTAGCAGGGTGTGTATAAATGCATGTGTGACAGAACAGATACATATAGCTGAATCTACATAACAGCACATGATGCACATTCCCATAGTGAATGGTAGCATGTGATGGTGTGCATCTGGTACACTTTGGTAAGTAGTATGGGTGCAGATAACAATTCAGGACATTCATACAGTTACTGCAGCAGGAATGCTGGGATATACACACAATCATAGTGGAACAGTGAACAGTTACCAACATGTTACTACTTATACACATCTATGTAGTCACCCTGTGCATCAGCAACGTGTTTACCTTTTCCTGCACCAATGTTGTAGTATGCAGAAGGTGGCACAGTGTCATCATATGCACAGGGTGTGGGTTAGGTATGCCCAAGCCAGCCACTGGTAACACCAATTGACATGTGTGTGTATGTGTGTTTGTGAGGGGCAGCAGTACAAGGTGGACCAGTGTTGGTGCAGTGTGTGTGTGTATGTGTTTGCCCTAGGTGTTAGATTTCTGCATGTGTGTAGGCATGCACACAGTCCCACATAATGGCTGCCATGTACAGGGTTTTGTGGACAGCCACAGACTGCACCTGTCAGGTCATCCAGATCAGTGTCTGTGGGCACGGACACGGTACCTGTGCCTGGCAGGGGTGCTACGGACCGTATCCAGTACTAACCCAGACTGGGTACTGTCATCAGAAGCGGGGGTGTGTTGACTGGACACAGTTCCCTGTTGGGACTGTCCAGAGCCACGTGCATCTGGTCTCCTGGGGCGTCCTGATGACAGCACAGACCCAGCATTGCTGGAGCTGGTGCTGGCACTTGAGGTGCGTGATTGGGCCTGCTGTCATCTGCGGCCACTGCCAGCTGGTGCTGTTGCCGTCATACGGCCACGTCAATGTCGCAAACGCACACCATCGCCCTGGCCCATTGACATCTGGTTGTGGAGCAGCTGTTGTATGTCCCCACAACGTCTGTCAACGACATCTGTGAAGTTACGAATAGCATTCGCAATGTCACGCATGCTGTCTGTCATGGCTGTGCGACATGCTCTCAGCTCCCTCAGACCCTGTCTGGTGTACCTTTCCATATGCGCCTGTGCCTGCATAACAGTCCAGAACATAGTGGAGGTTGACATACCTCCTTGGGCACGTCGGCCAGAGGCAGTACGGCCACGGATGCCCCCACGAGAACCCATGGGCGACTGTCTGCGTGGTACCATTGGAGGACCCTGCTCATGGCTGCTTTGTGGGGATGCATGTACCACAGGTACCACATTACCCTGATCTATGCCCAATACATACTGTCCATCACCTAGGGACAATGGTGACAAAGGATGTAACGGCAGGATGACTGTGCGCATTGAAGGGGTTGACAGCTGTGTACTGTCAATTGGCTGACCAATGGCGGACCCAGACACACCTTCCTGCACCATTATAGACATTTCATCATCATCAGTACCTGGGGCACAAGATTCAGGTTCCCTGCTGCAGGTCACCAGAGCAGCACCAGAACCTGCAGGAGGAAAACAGGGAACACAGATTACAGTCTCAACACATATTTGACAGTGATGCACTTCAGTACTAATGCACACATTCAGAAATGGACACATGCACTCATGGACACACACACACATGCACACATGGGCACAGGCACACTTGCACACATGCACACCCCACAGTACACACACACATCAGTACTGAGTTACACTACTCTTACTAGTATTATAAATAGTTTTTCAGGTAATGTTAAACACACTCACCAGCATGTATGGCCTGCCTCGTTGCTAGATGGGAGGGACCTGGAAATATGAAGAAAGTAATGTCAGTGGGCACAAGTGTGCCATTTGTTTTGCATATGATACAGTACAGTAGTACACTAGTTCCCTTATACACATCAGCTGCTCATAATGTCAGTATCACACATGCACAATTACATATCATGATGACAGATACATACCACGTGCACACCTCATGCATGCATGAAGTAACAGTGTACAGAAAAGTCATATGTACATACAAGGAGTTAACTCTAATCTCACCCTTACCTCTCTTCAAACAACTCAAACTGTACTTCCAAAACCACTGGCTTTGTTCTTGTAGTACTCCAGGCTAACTTTCCTCTCCCCACCCTCTCTTTACCTTTAACCCCTCATTGTGCGTACAAACTAGCTTCTACCCTGTGTCTTTTCCCTTGCTGTCCTTCTATGCTCTGACCTACTTCCCCCATCTCTCCCACCTCCTCTTGACTGTCTTCCTTCTTTTCCTCTCTTCTCTTCTTGACTCCTGCCTCTTCCATATTATTTTATCTTTCATACTCCTTCTACTTCTCTACCCTTCTGAGCTTTAACTGTTATCTATATGGCTTTTGCCTTATTGCATAACCTTTATGTTTTAGGTGAAATTGCTTTGAAACTGACAGAACATTGTGTATGAGTTTAAACTGTTTGAGTTCCTTAAATGTTTGCTGATTTTATTAACAAGTTGATTTATATTTCTATTATTTTGTATGTCTTTATTAACAACTTGTCTGTCTGCCTTTATTATGCTATGTGTGGAGCTTTTCTCCCCAGGCCTCTACTGAAAATGGACATATATATCCAGCTAGACTAGCCCGGTCAACAACTGTAAAATAAATAACAATAAATAAATAAATATGGCATCTTACCTGCACGCTCGGTGTCTTGCTGCTGTGTGGATCCAACCTCCATCATGATGCACGTCTGATGCTGTTGTTGTTCTGGGGCTGGATCCACAACACTTAGCAGTAGCCCCTCCTGTCTGGTGAGGGGGGGATGTGTGGCCACCCCCCCCACCTGTGGCAACCTGTTGCCTGCAGATATCTGCAGCACGCTGGCGGACATTTCTAATCAAATCACTGCAGTGATGTCTCACCTGCTCATATGTCCTATCATGCATGCCAACATCATTTATCCTGCTGACAAGGTATTGCCACAGTGCAGACCTCTCCTGCTGATTCTGGGTGGTGCGTGAAAACAGGATGGCATAGTCACGCAACAGGCTCTGGTGGATCACTTCATCCTCTGCAGCAGAATATGCGGGGTTACTTTTCGAAGCCATATTCCCCTGGAAAAGTACACAAACAGGTTATCAGCAGAGTATGTCAGCAATATATGGTACACATTCTATACAGGGAGTATTAAATTGTACTTATTACTGCTTGGTTGTAACTTGATTGAAGTGTAGCTATCATTCTAAGTCTTTTGGATTAAGCACTTGGCCTTCAGACCAGTTGTTTTACATTAGGGAGGTTTGTGGCAAGCACTGTGGTGGCAGGACACATAGCTTTCATCCTTCTAAGTTGGGAACTGCTGATTGAGAGCCCAGTGTCCAAGTGTATTAGTTCTGGTATAAGCAGTTGGCCTTCAGGCCAGTTATTTAACATTAACAAGGTTTGTGGTCTGCACTCTTGTGTGAGAATAGGCTGTACTCTGCCATTCATAGCTGGGAACTTCTGGTTTCAGGTGTATAGTGCCTGCATATTTGAACTGTATCTTACTGACATTGGTACACCTTGTTTGCTGTAGCATACACTACATCCAAGCCTCCTGAATCTAGCTTGGTTTATATGCTTGTTGTTTGTTAGCTTGTTATTTCACTGGTACGCTACTTCCACATAATACACAGCTTCTCAGCACTTCTGTGAATCACTACTGATATCTGCATTGCTTACTGTATGTATTTCCTTGTTACACTTGACAGCAAGTGACTGCTTGTTGTTTTTGCATTTACTTAATTGTAACACATTGCACTTAAGTTACCTGGCACTTGCTCAATGAAGCTATTATATCAGTCAGCAGTAGTAAGTAATATCAGTACACCCTCACTCCCCACTGGACCTTGTTTTCAATTATTACAGAATTCACAATAGTATTCTAGCATGTCCAAAGGTCAGTTGTCAATCTCATCTCCAGTCCAGCTGGTGAGTGTGGTAATCCAGAGGCAATGTCATAACAGCCGCATGTACACAGACAACCCCCTCCTCCTAACAACAAATTCAAACACATGTGAGTGATGCAACCATATACCAAACTGGAGGCTAGGCTCTCTCTACTCAATACTGCCATAACCAGTCGGGTGGAGAAGGAAACCACACTCACTACAATTCCAGTCTCACATAGACCTACCACGACAGCAAAACAAACACATAATCACACAAACACATACTCGGAGGCTCAGAATAAAGATCTGCCTAAGCAGCAGAGACCTCCAAAGCAGACACCCAAGCAACCACCACCACAAAAACAAACACGTGCAACACATATCTCACAAAGCCAATGTGCTGAACACTCACAGCCCTTAACAGTAAACAACACACCTCATACACTTGTAATAGGTGCCTCTATCATCAGGCACACTGACGTCACGTTCACCAGGCTTAATGAGGAGAGGGTCACAGTGTGCAGCCTGTCGGGCACTACGACCCACCACATAACACAAACACTCAAGTAACTCCAAGGCAAGTACAAGTATGACTCACTCATTGTCTATGCTGGTGTGAATGACCTGACACATACCTCCCTGGACTACATGACATGAGACAGAAAGGAGCTCTCTGAGCATGTAGCCCAAGACAGTATGACCCTGACCTTGAGTAGCATCTTACCCTCACCACAAATGATGCCACAATATCAAGGCAAGATGATCACTTTCAACAATTGACTGAAGTACTGGTGTCATTCACAGGTGAGCCAATGCCTGTCATCTTGGGGTGATATGCTGTACAAGCCATGATGCTTTGCTGGGGACAGCTTGCACCTGTCACCCCTGGGCGTTTGGATTTTGGCAGAGGCTCTTACTACACCCATAGTGCCTTTATTAGGCAAGGCTCATAAGGCAAACCCACATCCATACATATCACAAAGGATGAGGAACTAAGAGTAATGCTACTCAACACCATAAGTCTAGACCTCATGATACACACACTCAAACCTGTACTTAGCATTATGGACATTGATATCTGTGCAGTAACAGAAACCTGTTTCAGGTTTCCCAGGAGCACACCAGCACTAACAAGTTATACCTGTTACCATTCTTGTCGGACCCAACACTTGGACCAAACAACAAAGGAGGGGGAGTATCAATATTCATCGCAGATTCCCACACCTCCACATTGGTGGCAAAGTACCACATAGGTGTTAAGACATTGAGTACAGAAGACGTAATTGGGGACCTGGGGAACAAACTTGATAGCAATCTGTCATTTGTCAACCACGTGGCCAACGTGGATTGAAAGACATGTTATATAGCCCAGCTAATCATGAAGGGATTCACATGTACGGCAGGGGAGGTCATTGTGCCTCTTTACTCATCCATCATCAGGCCTATAATTGAGTACAATGCACCTTTTGGGATGTACCTAACCAGACACCTACAGCAACTGGAAAAGCCCAACAGTACCTCATCAAGAGGATCAAAGGGCTCAAACAGATGCCATATGCTGCCCAGTTAAAGGAAATCCAGCTGGACACAGTGTCATACTGCCTGTTCAGAGGCAATCTGTGCCTGCCATATACAGCCATGTCCAACCCAGAAGTAATGGACATGCTGCACCTCAGGAAATCAAAGTCCCATACAGCCACATGCTCAGGAGACCTGAACCTTAGCACTGACATAAATAGGACATGCTGGAGGGGCATATTCCTAACCCAGAGGCTCACTTCACTCTGTAATGAACTCACAGTACAGGTTAGGCAGAGTCCCACATTGACTCTCTTCCATAGGAATCTGGATGAGTGGATGGAGATCATAGTTGTACCCCGGGTATCACTTCTATGTCACTGTTAGACAGAGGCACAGTATACTAACCTTGGAAAAGGGCATAGCAGCATAAACTTTAATTGGGTGGCAAAAGACAAACACATTCTACTAGGCTTATCAATGCCCTAGGGCAAATAGCCTAGTATGAACCTATGAACCTATGTGTACTGCTATAGTACTTCTGCCATATGTTGCATGTGTGTGTGTTGTGGGGGATGCACAGGTAATGGCCAGATATTTCTGCACAGGCAACACGTCTGAAACACTCTGGGTGTTCATCCCTACATACTGTAGGTGTGTTGCCATCCAACCCTGTGATGTGGACACACATTACTCAGCCTGGGTATACATTTCCCAACAACACCAATAGCACAGTACACTACCTTGCTATGTATGCATGTAATTGCACAGTTATTCACTAGTTAGGACTGTGATGCTATCCATGCAGCCCACTGGGCCAGTGGAAGCCACAACACACACTGCTGGCCCCTTTGCAAAAGCTTACCACAGACATCCCACATAGTGCATGTAATGTGCACACACATATCTAACCCAGACCATATGCACACCACTTATTTATCCTGTCCAGTGGACTACAGATACAGGCACATTGTATAACAATAGCAGGAGGCTACTGCAGCACAGGGCAGATTCACATGAAGGCAAGGCATCTGTGGTCAGCAGTGTTAAGATGCTTCACATTCACCAAATGCACAGATATTGGCAACATTGTTGCAGACAGTTTAGGTGCAGGTACCCCCCCCATTCTCCTACACAAGTGGAATTAGTTATCACAGATGACTGTAACCTCCCTATCATCTCACATGTTCAGGTGAGGGCCACCCTCAACATTGCAGAACACATAGCATCACTGTTGCAAAATGGTATCCCTGGATGTGTGATACGTTCACCCCTAGAGGACATAGCACCACATTACAGACTGATATTAATCCCTGGCCATACTACAGGATATGTACCTGAACAGTGCCATACATACACAGTGGTCCCACACCAATGAGGAGGAACCTCTACTGACCCTGGGAACTACTGCATCATATGCATAACTGGCCTTGTGTTCTAAGCTATGGAAGTTTTCAGTATGGACAACATGTACAGCAATATTACATATGTATATATTTCAGGACTATGTACACACAACCTATCTCATGGACATACCTATAGATAGTGAACTATGATACATTTGGAGGTGTCACAGTAAACACAGTATTAACCTGCTACTTTGCATTACCTGTGTTTGTGGCAGCTGTTGCTGTGTCAGTGGTGCTGCTTGCTGCTTGCTGTTTGCTGCTGCTGGTTTTGCTGCTGGCTGTCTTTATTTCTGTTTTGTACTCACTCTGTCTCTCTCTCACTTTCTCTGTAGGTTTTGTGCAATGAGTGTATTGCATGTGTGGAGTGTGGGTACTGGATGCTTTTGTAGGTATCTGCATAGGTCCATGTGATGGCCTCTGCACCAATTGTAAGGCAGCATTTGCTAATTGCATGCAGCCAGTTGTGTACTGATTGCATGTCTCACTGTGATTTCAGGACAGTGCTATAAAAGGGTATGTGAGATAGGCATTTCCCTTTCAGATTGTAGGCGTGGACCATGCTGGTATGCTGTTGACAGTGTTCTGTGAGTGTGAAGGTTAGTACGTCTCTCATGCTTCATGCTGTGTTGTAAATTCAGGTTGCTGCATTTCTCTCACCTGTTCCCTGTAGTGAGTGTGTATGCATACTGACACCTACAACTATATTTTATATGTATTGATATATATATCTATATATATATATATATATATATATATATATATATATATATATATATATGTGTGTGTGTGTACATATACATACTTTCATATATGTACATTAGCTGACATTATTGGGTACAAGCTAACAATTAGCAGGGCTGTTTCTGTTAACACTACACTAGTATGGGAATCCAGTAATTGGGACAGTAAAAGTCTGCCTGACATGCTTTGGGTAGTACACATACTGTATTGCCTTTATCTTCATTCCTACTATTACATGTTCCACTTATTTTAGCACTATATTCCTGTATGAGAGTCATGGCTTACTGGTAGGTCATACAGACTAGTGTTACAATGGTCTTGTGGTACGGCCTACTAGTATGCTTATATTTTGCTTTCAAATTGAGTACAGGGCCTGTCAATCAAAGTGCTGGAGGCACCTTTAAGCAGTTAAAGGGGTTAGTAGGTCTCACAGGAGTCAGGCTGTGTTGCAGATTCTGGTTGCTGCATTTATCTTCACTGTTTCCTGTAGTGAGTGTGTATGGATACTGACACCTACCACTATATTTCATATGTATTAATATATATATATATATATATATATATATATATATATATATATATATATATATATATATATATATATCTATATATATATATATATATATATATATATATATATATATATATATATATATATATATATATGTGTGTATGTATGTGTACATATACATACTTTCATATATGTACATTACCTTACATTATTATGTACAAGCTAACAATTAGCAGGGCTGTTTCTGTTAACACTAAACTAGTATGGGAATCCAGTAATTTAGGCATTACAAATCTACCTGATATGCTTTAGGTAGTACACATCCTATATTACCTTTATATTGATTCCTACTATTACCTGTTATATTTATTTTAGCACTATGTTCTTGTATGAGAGTCATGACTTAGTGGTAGGTCATGCAGACTAGTGTTACCTGGGTTCGAGACTGACAGTAGGAATTTTTTTTTCTTTCAAACTGAGTATAGGACCTGTCAATCAAAGTGCTGAAGGCACCTTTGTGCAATTTAAAGGGTTATTAAGTCTCACAGGAGTCAGGCTGTGTTGTAGATTGTGGTTGCTGCATTTATTTTCACTGTTTCCTGTAGTGAGTGTGTGTGAATACTGACACCTACCACTATATTTCATATGTATTAATATACATATATATATATATATATATATATATATATATATATATATATATATATGTACATATAATACTTTCATATATGTACATTACCTTACATTATTATGTACAAGCTAACAATTAGCAGGGCTGTTTCTGTGAACACTAAACTAGTATGGGAATCCAGTAATTCAGGCATTAGAAATCTACCTGACATGCTTTGGGTAGTACACATCCTATATTGCCTTTATATTGATTTCTACTATTACATGTTATATTTATTTTAGCACTATGTTCTTGTGAGAGAGTTGTGGCTTAGTGGTAGGTCATACAGACTAATGTTACAGAGGTCCTTGGTTCGAGACTGACAGTGGGAATTTATTTTTCTTTCCAAATGAGTACAGGACCTGTCAGTCAAAAGTGCCAAAGGCACTTTTAGGCACTTAAAACCAGGTCTGTGCTCGTTTGCATGGAGCTCACGCATGCGCACTGGCAGTGAGCTCCGCACAAGCAAGACACCAGCTATTTTCTTTGAAAGAAAAGAAAAAGGGGTGACAGGAAAGTGGTGAAAAAGGGGTCACAAAGAGGGTAAGACAGTAGGGAAACAAGCTTGGAATTTGCAGGAAGGATGTAGGTGAGGCCCATAGCTGCCCATGTCTTACCCAGCAACAGCTGTGCATTTGTATGCAATTTGGTGTGACATTTGGAACCTTCCACCCCTGAGAGAGGTGTCAGGACAACATTAATACCTGTTGTACAGCCAATTGTAATTAACAGTTTCGATGTCCAGCGGACATGTGTGCAACATGGACAGCTATGTATGGGGCATAATTTTTTTGTGGGTACAGAGTGCCCTTTTTTTTTTTTTATCAGGTGAGAGTGGTATGTCAGGTGAGGTAGTCGGTATAGCTGGGGAGGTAGGTTGGGTAGGTTAACAGACAAGACAGACAAGATGCATACAGGGGCGGTGTATGACACATGTGGGGGTTACACAATTGACGGGGACGGAGGTTGGGATATCCATGGCACATGAGCCCACAGATGGCAACAGTGGAACTGATATCCCCACCCATAGGCAGTTGCCACTGTTCCTTCACAGCCCAGGATGGGGCTGTGCTGGGGGCTGTGCAGGTGGGACAACGGGCATGCCCGTAAGCTGTGCCACCCGGGCCTCAAGCTGGCATAGGGGCCCAAGAACAGAGTCTTGGATCTCCCTTCGCACCACAGACCGGACACCTTGTAGGGTGAGTGGACGAGCTCCTCCGGCCATGCTTGCAGAGGGGGGACGGGCCCCATCCCCTGCAGCGCTTCCACCCGAAGGTGGCACAGGGCCACCAGAGGAGGGTCCAGCCTGGGCACTAGTGCCAGGTGCAGTCACCAGCTGAGGTGGGAGAGGTGGGTCCGTTGGGACCTGCCTTCCCAAGCGTTCTAGGTTTGTGGGTATGTTATGTTAGTTTGGGTTAGTGGCATATTATTCCATTCAAATTAGTTGTAACAGCATGTATTGGTATTCCCATTAAACAAACACCCAGATATTAACACCATTGAACAACGGGCATATCAATATCACATGCATTATTTGAACAGAAATACACAATAAAACAACATGCAGGGTTGATTAATGGCAACAGGCCATCAGGTTTGCAGGTTTGCAGGTATGAACGGGGCACATGCAACAACAGACATGCATATATTTTTGAAACAGGACAAATGTCCATGGTTAATGAAATGTTCACATACCAATATTTAGTGGGTTTTTAATTTGCAATTATAGGGTGGGGTGGAGAAAGAAAATGATGACACATTCATAAATTATACATTGATATACATTTGTAATAGAAACACAATGAACTTGTGGGTGATAGTTTCCAAATGATTTATAATTGACTGTCATGCTAGACCTGTTACAGATACATCACTGTCCTAGTTATTTTGAATTTGATCAGATACATCATCCTGCTACACTTTGATGACAGGGCAGGGGACAACTATGGATGTTTAGTATGTCAGACAATCATTCATTCTATCTGCAAATTGTTGACTGTCATCACCATATACAGATTTTGGCCTGAACATTCCAGATTCAGACACACTGACATCAGTTTGGGATGTTAAGTTTTAATTCCCACATGCATTTAATTCTGTAGAACCACACTGACGCCTATATATTCAGGAGTTATTACTACTTTATTCATTGATACATGACCCTTTCTGTCACTCTCACACATCCTGCAATTTCACAGTTCAGGTTGGTACTTCTAGGCTTTGTTCACATATTAGACCTGTGGTGATTCCAACACTTTCTAGCAGCCTCACTTCTGTCATGATTCAGCATTTCAACAGGGGATATATCTCACATGTGATTACCTCAGATTCTGAAGCTGTACTCTTGAGACTACTGCAGGTTATACTACATTTAATTAATGGTGGGACATCTGTATTACAGAACTATTTATTTCTATCAATTATATTTCCAGTTTCACTTGCATACTGATGAACTTGTTGCAGCCATACCTGCAGACTTTCACTTGTTGCTTGCACATTGTATTACTTTTAATCAATACACTGCAGTGTTCTGCTACATGCTACATTATAATATTTATTTACAAGTACTAGGTGGGGTTACTAACCTGCATGGTGGCGCAGCCGCACCAACCTGTGGTCATGTGCTCATCGATTCATAGAGCGGACACCTGCAGCTGTAATACAAAACAAGTAATATTGTGATACACATCTCCATGGTATCAGCTAGTTGAATTCCTTACATACATAAGTAAACTGTAACCTACTCAGTAGTGGGGCGTTGGGCATATCCCGGGCCTCCTGGATCCATTGGGTCAACTGGTCTTGCTTACGTCGCTTCAGGTCCGCATGGTGGTGACGGACCTGCTCACCAGTGCGTGGAATCCCAGTAGCACTAGTAAGATCATGAGCCAACTGGTCCCATGCCTCTGCCCTGTACGCTCCCCATGAGACCTGGCCCTGCATGAGTTGGGCCTCATGATGGTGAACTAGGAGCCAGACCATGTATCTGGACTCCTCAACGCCCCACCGCTGTGCTCGAAAGCAATGTCCCTCCCCTACTCCACTCATTCTGCCTGCAGGTCTATTCTACAATCGTTTCTGCTGTGTATTCCCACCTATGGGGCTTATATATGCTGATTTTCCCACACATTTCTATGATTGGCCATTTTGGAATTGTATCTACTTCACAGAAACTGCTTTATCATGCTCCATTCTGGATTATATCCTATATATATGCTATTTCTGCATTTCTAAGTACTGCTGTCATGGCTTAGTGGTTTAGTACCTTGACTCTAGTGCATGGTATCCTGGGTTCGAATCTGACCACTGAGTTTTAATTTTATGACTGTCTAGGAATGAGTTGAGGACCTGTCAATCAAACATGCCAAAAGCACTTTTAAGCACTTAAAACCAGGTCTGCGCTCGTTTGCGTGGAGCTAATGCATGTGCACCGGCGGTTAGCTTGTGGGCGCGGCGCGCACCTCCGTGCAAACGGTGTGCGCTGGGTTAAACCTTAATTGGCTAGTAACACACATGTTCAGCTAAGCACAGCTAGTTGCATACATTTTGAGCCTGTTAAACCGCTGCTTAGCTACGGGCAAGCAATTTGCAGACTTTGGAACACTACTCAGCTACAGGCATTATGTCTCACAGCAGCTTAGCTATCAGTACATTTCTAAATATTTTATTATTGTATTACCTAATATATGCTCCATTTTATTCCATTTTAAAAAAGGAAATACTTTTACATTTATACAATACAGTCACGGGCCTTTTTAGTGCTTATTTACAAAAAAAAAAAGGTTGTTATGTGGGCTCGAACCTTGCCTGCCTGCTCTTAAGCCAACAACTCTACCGCTACGCTATCACTTCTTGGCTTACTTTGCATATTTAGTTCTTATATCCTTTTCCACTGATTGCTAACTGCAGTTGCGCTAGTAGCGCACACGAGCGCACACAGTTGCAAACATTTACGGGGTTTAAAAAAAATAAAACAGTTTTTATTTTCATTTTATAACATCTGTTCACTTTTTACATTGTTGGTCTGTGGGGGCATGTGTTGTGTAGTGTGTTTATTCACATTTCCATGGCTTCTCTCGTGGCTGTTTACTTTCAGCCATTCTAGACTTCCGGGGGCGTGTCTACGGACACACCCCCTACTCTCTTACATGGACCGTGTAAGAGTTACAGTGTGATTCAGCATGCCTCAGGCACCTCATGCATATGCATGACATGCTGACATCACACCGTTTAACTGCAGCCTCCGTGTAAGAGTTATAACTCTTACACGGAGGCTTCCTGAATCCTGCCCAATGTTTTTAATACTGATGTTTTGTCTTTTAAAAAAACTTCTACATATATGCCTGCTATACATCCTTTATTGGAAAGTTTTGAAAGAGCTTGCAGTGATGATTTGTTGACATTTTTTGAATCTGACAATACAAAACTTGATTTTTACAATATTACCAAGGAAGAGAAGCTAGCCCTTCATGATTTAAAGAACAATACTAGTATAGTCATTCGGCAAGCTGATAAAGGGGGAGCTACAGTACTTCTAGATACCGGCTACTACCATGAAACTATGTTAGAAATGCTTTCAGATACTACTACTTATAAGAGATTGAGCATGTCAGATCTAGATAAATTAATAAAAACAGTACATGCAGATTTATATGACATGTTGATGTGTGGGATTATTGATGAAGAACTGTATAAATATTTTTTGATAGAGAAACCTGTGATACCAGTAATTAGAGGTTTACCTAAGGTACATAAGACCACACATAATCCTCCACTTATACCAATAGTATCTGGCAGAGGCTGGTTAACTGAGACAATATCTATTTTTCTAGAAAAAAACTTGAGACCAGTCGTGGAATCTACTAGATCTATATTACGTGATACGAAACAGTTCTTGGAAACACTAGCACCTTTCAATGAGAACAATATTCTAGAAACTACAGATTATATAGTAACACTAGATGTTGTTTCTCTTTTCACCTGCATACCCAATGATGTGGGGATAGATTTCTTAAGGTTATATTTGTTGAATAAAGGACTTAGCAACAATCAAGTTATTAAACTCACAATGTTGTTAGAAATGGTTCTTTGTCACAATGTTTTTACCTTTAATAATGAATACTTCCTTCAAATTAAAGGAGTAGCTATGGGCACATCTTGTGCAAACTCTTATGCTAACCTTGTGTTAGCATACTGGAAGAATACGTATGTTTTAGAACATTTGGCTTACTCCACTTTTATAAGATATTATAAATGTTTTGTGGATGACCTTTTTTAATTTGGGGAGGCACTTTAGAGCTCCTGAAAGAGTTTGTTCTATATATTAATGGAACTACCACATTTCTTAGGTTGACTGAAATGTACTCACAAAACACAATTGATTTTTTAGATGTGACATTGAGGAAAAAAGACAGTACTCTAGAAACAGAAGTATTTAGGAAGGTATGTAGGAAGAATGCTATTCTTCACAGAAGTAGCATGCATCCCCCCCATATACACAAAAACATTGTGAGTAATCAAGTGAAACGTTTTTCTAACATAACTAGTGATGATATGGTTTTCTCTGATGCATTAAAAACTATAGAAAGTGATTTTAGGCATAGAGGTTATTGCAATAGAGATATGCGTTCATTGGACACTTTTGAACGTACTCATCTAGAACATCCTTTTATTAAAAAACAAGGTAGTATAGATGAGAGACCTATAGTGAGGAATAATGATAAGAGGAGACTAGTGATACCCTTTACTAATAATAATACTTCTATTGTCAACATTATTAAGAGACATTGGAAAATTTTACAGTTAGATGATGCTATAAAAGACTTAGTGGGTGAAAAACCATCCTTTAGCTATAATTCTAAATCTTTAAAATGTATGCTTTATTATGAGAGAGTGCCTAAAAATAAGATCTCCTCTGAGAGAAAGGGTACATTTGCATGTCACTCTTGCAACCAGTGTATATATATAATGAAATCTAATGTTTTTATACATCCAGACACTGGTGTTAAATATGAGTTTAATGAATACGCTGATTGTAAGTGAAGAAATGTGATTTATTTAGCATCCTGCATAAAATGTTGTTGTTTCTATATAGGAAAGACTAATAGAACCTTAAGAGGAAGGATACGAGAGCATTTGTATGCTATACATAGAGAGAATGAAGGGAATGCCCTAGCCAAGCATGTACTACAAAATGACACCACACATGCCTTTAGATTTTTAGTAATAGTACAGTTAACAGAGACAGAAAGACTTGGCAATATTGGCAATAAGACAGAAAAAGCTGTCAAAGTGTATAATTAAGCTATCTGCGAATAAAGGTCATGGTCTTAATGATAAATTTTCATTGAGACCATTTTTATTAGATAAACCTTTGAAACATTAAACAGCAGTAACATGTTTCACTATCTAATATATGTTTTAGTATGTTTTAACATTATACTTCTACTATTCATTTATTAATATGAGATTTTTATGATATATATATATTGATATATTTTATTTTTTGTAATTTTTATGGAAAGGAAATGATGTAATTTTGTAACTTGCATGTGACTTGCTAATGTGTTTTTCATTGGTGCTTCACTTATATATAAGTTGATTTAAATTTTTATGATTTGTTGAAGTCTGATGAAGCGTTCCAAGCAACGTGAAAGCACTTACTTATTCGAATAAAGGACTTGTCTTTTCATTCATCTGGTTTGCTTCATTTGTTGTGGAGTATCAACCTCTTCTGATTTTGGATATGTACTACAAGTACTTAAGTTGTTCAAAGAAAGTGAAAATGCAAAGAAGATCAATAAATCTCCGATCAGTATCATCAAGAAGCAATGAGCACACCTAACATTATCCAAGCCATGTTCTGGCAAAAATATTGTCAAAGAGTCCATAGAGAGCCATGAAGCTTTCTTTCGCTATGTCATAAATATCAATGTAAACTCATATATGTTCTGAGTCAGTGCAAAGTGTAAATGTATACATGTACATGACTGACATTGCCAACATCTTGTCAGACAGGTTCATACATATTTACCCCCCTCTCACTGACAAAAGGGCCCATTACCATACCTGGAGATTGTGAAAACCCAGAAATCACATATACAATGGTTAAACAGCTCTATCCAAACCTAAAAACATGGTGTCTATGGGATGCCACATAGTTTGTATATGTGAACTCAAAACAAACAGACCACGCCCCTGAACAGAACAGTCTGTTGAGACCTCTGTACAGGATATGAAACTGTTGAATGGGAATGGGATGCAGCAACGGCTAACTCCACACTAGCATCAACACAAACAGACCATGGGATATAGTCTTATAAGCCTAATAAGCCTGATCTGCAAGGCCATGGAGTCCATCATTATGGAACTCATAAACAGAGCTAGTAGCATGTTCCTAAACCTGCTAGTCAGTTTTTTCAAGGCAGTCACACATACATACATCAATGAAAATCCACACCAGCCTACAAGACCTTGAAAAAAGCCTTTTCCAACATCCCACACACATGTTGTATCAACAACTGCGTCCGCCATGGCTCAGTCCTGGGACCCTCCTGTCTGGTGTATACTTTCAGAAATACAGTCAAATACACAACTGCAAAAAGGTTGTCATAATCGATGCTTGGGACGGCCCAGCTACAGTCATACATATACCAACACCTATATGGAGGTATGTAATAAAGGATCTATGGACACATGTGGATAGTCATCTCTACTTCCAGAAACACATTCACAAAGTGGCAGAACTGATGTATATCTCTCTGAAGTAAAGCCCAGCTCTGTGTGCCATGCTCTCTAGATATCATCATAAACAACATAAATAGAACATGTTTGAGGATATATTACTAACTCACAGACCACGACACTCTTCCTTCCAGAGGAGTGTAGTGTATGTGTGTCTGAACTGTCATGGATCCATGGATCACTTCATCACTACAGAGGCCTAGGAACTAACCCATGTGTGGTTGTGTGTACTGCACATGGCCATACTAATATATGCCTTCAGGCAGATAGCCTATTACTTACCTACCTACTATATATATATATATATTATATGGGGAACACATAATAAGCCAAAGAAGAGATGGGGCAGGATGTGTGTAAGAGAGTGACCATGACAGGGAGCCATCCAGGACTGTCGGGTGCACATCTCTCCCACTGTACATAACAGCCACCAGTATCTGTATGTGGTCCATGTGCCTACTGTACTGTCACATAGGTTCATAGGTATGTAGTAGACTATCTTCATGAAATATATTATTAGGGGCAAATTGCAGCAGCTTTCACCACCCCATTGGGTAGTCTACCAAGCCCTAGTCCTAATAGTTAGTACCCTAAGCCCCTTTCTAGTGGGGCTGCTGATGTGATGCCTGGCGTGAATTGTCTGTTTCCCATCCACTCATCAAGGTACCTATTGAAGAATGTCAGCGAGGGGCTCTGTCTGATGTACATTGGGGCTCTGTTCCACAGTAAGCCAAGTGTCCGGGATGGTACTCTATTCCACCAGCATGTTGTATTCATTGTGATGAGGTTCATATCCCTGGAGTGTGTAGTGCTACTCAATTTTGTTATCCGTAGATGGAGCATGTTCAGCAGTTATGTGTTGGGCATGGCTCTGTATGTTAGGCAGAGTGTGCCTCTGAGTAGGTGGTATGCAACGGAGAACAGATTTAGTTTTACCAGTTGTGTTGCATAACACATCTGTTTGAGGCCAGTAATCCTCTTGGTGAGGTACCTCTGTGGTCTCTACAGCTGCTGGATATGCTTAGTTGAGTACATCCAAAATGGTGCATTGTACTCAGTGATGGGTCTGATGACTTAAGAGTAGAGGGCCACCACTATCTCCTTTGATCCTGATGTTTGTTGATTAGGTGGGCCACATATGGTTGTCAAAGGAAAGATGACTATCTATTTGTATACCCAGATCCCTTATTACCTTGTCAGTTCTAAGGGTGTAACACCTATGTGGTAGTTTGTGGATACTTTGTTTTCACCAAAGGGGATTACTATGCATTCTTCCACATAGAGCTTTTGGCCATGATGCTGACACCACACATCTGTCTCATAGAGTCCCTTCTGGAGAATATTTGTGTCATCCGGGGAATCTGTTATGGCAAACACTTTACAGTTCCCAGCAAACTTAGTCAACCACAACCCCCCTGTGTTGGTATGTACTTTTGAGAAGTCTATACCAAACAGGAGGGACCCCAGGACTGAACCCTGGGGGACACCAGTTGTTACCGGTATAGAGTCTGACATGTAGCCAGCAACTCTTAATTTGTGGGATCTATCTGTGAGCCAGTTTGCAATCCATCTTGTAATGTATGGATTCATGCCCAGGTTGGTGAGTTAGTCTATGATACCTGACTGGGGAATGGTGTCAAAGGCCTTAGCGAGGTATAGGTAGGCTGTGTGGAGCTCATTTCAATCATCTATAGCCTGGGTATCTGTCTCAAAGAAATCCACCCAGTTCAGGAGGCGTGATCTCCATTTGACGAAGCCAAACTGGGTGTGCTCAACTATGTGAAGGTTCCCAATGTCTTTATTGTTGATTTCCATTATGATTGGCTCCATTGCCTTGCAGATCAGACTTGTCAGGTTCATAGAGCATGAATGCCAAGGGTCTTTTGTGGTCCCACCTCTGTGGAGTGGGAAGAACGTTGATGTGCAACATTCTATGGGTACATATCCTGTAGAGAGCATGTAGAGAGAGGTGTAAATATCCTTGATGAATATGGATACATCCCCACCATATGTGCTATGATCCAGGTTCTGATGCTGGAAGGTATGGAATGAGTAATATCCTGGTAGTGCTGGTGTGCTCTCTGGAGCCTTGAACTAGGTTTCTGTTACTGCACAGATATCAATATTCTCCATACTGAGAAGTGCCTTGAGTGTGTGCATCTGGAGGCTGAGACTTGTAGCAATGAGTAGCATTTAGCTCACTTTGTGGTTATTTGTGTTGGTTATGGGGTTTGGTTTGTCCTGAGTAACCGGTGTTCCACACCTGAAGTCAACACCTCATTGGCCCGATCTGACCATAAGCTAATTACCCTACATATCCACATTCTGCTCCCACCCCCCATTAAGTAAACCATGTTAAAAAATATCTCCAAAGACAACTTCATGATTCTTAAGACAGAAGTGGTGAACTTTAGGACACCCATGCAGATGGACAATATAGTTATGACTACTGAATCCTACACAATTGCACTTTATAAGGACTTACATGAGTGCATGGATCATGCTATCCCAAACAGAACCAATATGCTATACTCCAAGAAAAGGAAGCCAATCTGGTGGTCCCCTGCCATAAACAAACTGCACAATAGAAGGAAGAAACTGTTGCAAAAGAGGGTAAAACCCATGAGTGGAGGAGCTCCCTGGTCAGCCTCAGTAAGAAGCTGCGATTCCTGATAAAATCCTCTAAAGCTAGTTACGAAAACAAAATCACCACTGATTCTAAAGACAACCACAAAGAATTCTATAGCTATGTTAATAATCACAATGGCAACACTCAGATCTGCTCTGAAGTACAGCACAATGGCACTAAATATACAGACCCAACTGATATTACCAACATCCTGGCAGATAGGATCAGTGCTAACTTTACCCCCCTCTCACCCATGAAAGAGCCCTTCTCTTTACAGGAAGAATGCAAAGTTGCTGTCATCATGGCTGCACAGGTGAAAACCACTCTCCAAAGCCAGGAACACAGCATCCATGGGATCAGATAACATCCCAGGCTGCATTCTATACAAACTAAAGAATGAACTGGCACCACACCTAAGTACCATGTTCAATCATAGCCTCACCTCAGGCTTTGCGCCTGCTGAATGGTGCACAGTGATGGTTATCCCACTACACAAGGGGGGAGCCACCATGGACCCCAGGAACTAGCACCCCATTAGCCTGATGAGCCTGGTCTGCAAGGCCATGGAACATATCATCATGGAACTTATAAATAAAGACATTGGCAATCTCCAAACTATGGACCACAACCATTTCGGGTTTGTAAAAGGCAGATCATGTCTCCTAAATCTGACAGACTCCTTCAAAGCAGTCACCAAAGCCATAGACAAGGGTAAGGTGGTTCACACACAGCCTATCTAGATCTTGCCAAGGCTTTCAACACCATCCCCCACTCTGGAATTATAGATAAACTCACTTAACTAGGTATAAATCCCTATGTCGCAAGATGGGTTGCCAACTGGCTCACTGACAGAACCCACACTGTGAAAGTAGCAGACTCCAGGTCCGACTTCAGACCAGTGACAAGTGGAGCACTACAGGGTTCAGTCCTGTGTCCTGTCCTGTTTGGTATCTACTTCCCTGAAGTACAGGCTAACACAGAAGGTCTTCGGCTAATGAAGTTCCCAGATGACTGCAAACTAGGAGCCATAATTGAAACTACTAACAATGTTGACATCCTACAAAAGGGCCTCACTGAGACAGATGCCTGGTGTCAAAGCCATGGCCTCAAGCTCAATGCCAAAAAGTGCATTGTCATCCCCTTTGGTAAAAACTCTGTACCCATGAACTACAACATAGGCGGTAGTATACTTAACACTGACAGTGTGATAAGCGACCTTGGGACATAGGTGGTCAGTAGACTCTCCTTTGATAATCACATCACCACAGTAGTCAGGAAATCCTTCAACATGGCACACCTCATCACAAAAGGTTTATCATGCAGAAAAAAGGAGGCCATTGTTCCCCTCTACTCATCACTTATTAGATCCATTATAGAGTACAATGACCCTTTTGGTATGTACCTCACAAGACATCTACAACAACTGGAAAGCCCACAGAAATACCTCACAAAGAGGATTAGTGGCCTCAAATACATGCCCTACACAGAACGTCTCAAAACACTCCAGCTTTACAATGTCGCATATCACCTACTCAGAGGTGATCTCTGTCTAACATACAAAGCTATGTCAAACACAGAGCTGTTGGACATGCTCCACTTTAAGAAATCCCAATCTCTCCGAGCTTCAGCCCCAAAACCCGGACCAAAATACAAAAGGAGGGGGTGCATCCATTTTCATAAAGGATACCCACACCTCCAAGTTAGTGGCACAGCACAAGACCTCAGAGACCATCCAAGTGCAACTAACAGTGGGCAAAGCTGCTTATCAGATAGTAGCCTGCTACAGATGACCTACCTTGTCTCAGGACCCTCACTCAGTATTCCTGAGAACACTGGAAAATATAAAGGTCCTACCAAACACCATGATATTAGGACATTTCAACTACCCAAACATTGACTGGGAGAATTACTCAAGTACAAACTCCTTTGTCCAATGCTTCCTAGAATTTATAAACTCAAAACACCCTGGAACAGCTGGTCACCATGCCCACTAGAGGTGACAACATACTGGACCTGATCATCACCAACATGGGGGATCAGTATTCCACACCAGAGGTAAACCCCTCGCTGGTAAGATCAGATCATAAAGTAATCACACTGGATATCCACATCCCGACCCCACCCCCAGTCAAGGAAACCACTGTGAAAAACTTTTCAAAAGCAAACTTCACACTTCTCAAGACTGAAGTGGAAAGTTTCAAAGCCCTGTTGCTACAGGATAATGCTATCCAATCTACAGAATTCTTTACAAGTGCATTATATGAGCATCTACAGGAATGCATGGATCAAGCCATCCCGAGTAAAACCAAGACTCACTCCTCCAAAAAGAAGAAACCAGTCTGGTGGTCCTTGGCCATAAATAAGCTATACAACAGAAGGAGGGAACTACTACATGATAGAGCAAAATTCCAAAAAGGAAAGGCATCACTGATCATTATTAGCAAGAAACTACGATCGCTCATAAAATCATCCAAGGCCAGTTTCTAAAGAAAAATTGCCAAGGAATCTAAAGATAACCACAAAGCCTTCTTTAGCTATATCAAACATTTAGGTGGCAACTCTCAGATATGCTTTGAGCTACTGCAAAATGGCAAAAAATACACTGAACCAACTGACATTGCCAACATCCTGGCGGACAAGTTTAGTGCAAACTTCACCCCCCCACCCCCAAAAGGGCCTGTGTCCATCCCAGAAGAATGCAGAGCCCCAGACATCATGGACATGCAGGTAAAAACAGCCCTCTCCAAAGCTAAGGACACAGCATCAATGGGACCGGATGGTGTCCCAGGCTGTGTCTTACACAAACTCCAAAAGGAACTAAACCCTCACCTAAATTCACTGTTCAGACTCAGCCTTACCACAGGCTATGTAGCCAAAGAATGGCATACAGCAACAGTCATCCTGCTACACAAAGGTGGTGCCACAACAGAACCTGGGAACTATCACCCTATAAGTCTGACCAGCCTGGTCTGCAAAGCTATGGAGCAAATTATCATGGAACTCATAAACAGAGACATTGGGAAGCTCCAGACACTGGACCCTATCCAATTCAGTTTTGTTAAAGGCAGATCCTGCCTCCTAAATCTAGTTGACTTCTTTGAAACAGTTACCAAGGCCATAGATGAAGGGAAGGTAGCCCACACAGCCTACCTGGACCTCACTAAGGCTTTCAACACCATTCCCCACTCTGGCATCATAGACAAGCTTACCAGCTTGAACATTAACCCCTATGTCACGAGATGGGTGGCCAACTGGCTCATGGATAGAGCACACATGGTCAGAGTTGTAAACCAGTCACAAGTGGCATCACACAGGTCTTGGTCCTGGGACCCCTCCTGTTCAGTATATACTTCTCTGAGGTACAAGCAAGCATGGAAGGACTATGGCTGACTAAATTCACAGATGACTGCAAACTGGGATCCATAACTGACTCTCTGGCTGACACAGACATCCTCCAGAAGGGTCTTACAGAGACAGATACCTGGTGTCAAAACCATGGCCTCAAGCTGAATGCTAAAAAATGCATAGTCATCCCCTTTGGAAAAAGCAAAGTGCCCACGAATTACCACATAGGTGGTAATCCACTAGGTACGGAGAATGTAATTAGGGACCTGGGGACCCAGGTAGATAGTAACCTCTCCTTTGATAATCACATTGCCAAAGTGGTTACATATTCCTTCTATGTAGCCCACCTAATCACAAAAGGGTTCACCTCTAGATCAAGAGAGGTCATTGTGCCCCTCTACTAATCACTCATTAAGCCCATAATAGAGTACAGTGCCCCATTTGGTATGTACCTTAATTGGCACATGCAACAGCTGGTAAGACCACAGAAGTACCTCACCAAGAGGATCATGGGCCTCAAAGAGATGCCCTGTGCAGCTCAACTAAAGAAACTCCAGCTCTACTTGGTTGCTTACTCCCTGCTCAGAGGTGATCTATGCCTGATGTATAAGACCATGTCCAACCCAGAATTAATGGGCATGCTCCACCTCAAAAAAAAAACAAATCTCTTAGGGCCACACACTCCAGTGAATTAAACATCAGCAAAGCAATAAACAGGACATGCTGGAGGGATAGATTCCTGTCCCAGAGACTTCCCTTGCTCTGGAACAGAATCCCAGTTGATGTTAGGCAGAGCCCCTTGCAGACTCTCTTCAAGAGGAATCTTGATGAGTGGATCAGAAATTGTAAATTTACCCCTGGGATCACTTCAGTGGCCCTGCTAGACAGAGGCCCAGGAAACTAATTTAAAAGGGAGGCGAAAGCCAACACATTCTGGCTAGGTTTATAAATGCCCTTGGACAGATAGCCTAGTACCTACCTATGAACCTATGAACCTACACGCTCTAGGGACATAAACCTTGTCACCACAACAAACAGAACATGCCGGAGGGATAGATTCCGGTCCCAGAGACTTCACATACTCCAGAATAAACTATCTATCTATATCAAACAAAGCTCCTCGATAGCACTCTTCAAGAAAAATCTTGATGACTGGATAGGAAATAGGAAATTCAACCTGGGGATCAATTCTGTGTCTCTGCTCGACGGTGGCACAGGAAAATAAATTTCTTGGGTGGCAAAAGCCAGGGTACCTTTTTGGCTGGGATTGTATAGGCCCCAGGACCGATAGCCTTGTACCTACCTATGAACCTATGAACCTTTGAGCATTGCCTAAAAAAGGTAATATGGGGACAGCAAGAGCCTTGGCCAGTATTCAGAAGCATCATGTCATCACAGGCAGACAGAGACTGGATCCCCTTTGAATGACACCAGAAGCTCAGCCAATTGTTGAAGTTTATAATCTTTCTGTTATATTGCAGTATCATGTAGGTGACGGTAAGATGCTACTCAAGGTTTGACCCTTTCTGTGCCAGCATGTGGTGCATCAATCCATATATGATATGGTCATGGCCTATGCATACAATACACTCACAATACGCCTAGTATGATAAGCCTGCTGAGGTTAGCAAATGTGAAAAAAAACCTTTGTGCAGACTGTCAGCAAGTAATGTCTGTATTGCACCTTGTAACTCCATATTGCTTGCTGAAGTGTAAAGAAGTACTTAGTTTGGATTAAGAACACCGCACTTGCCAACTGTGTGTGTGTGTGTGTGTGTGTGTGTGTGTGTGTGTGTGTGTGTGTGTGTGTGTGTGTGTGTCTGTGTGTGTCTGTCTCTCTCTGGGGAGGAGCAACCTTTTTGGAGACTACTCACACACCTTAAAAGTGGTATACTCATCTGTCAAGTCTCATGATGTCACCATCCTACAAATATACCTGTGGAAAGGTGAAGTCCCAGTAATGTGTATAGTGTGTCATGTAAATGCGTACTGCTGTGGTATCATAATGTAGTTAGGTAGGGGCTTGCCTCCTGCACTTGTCAACTGTGTGTGTGTCTTCCTGGGGGCGCGCATCCTTTTTGAAGACTACTCACACCCCTTAAAAGTGGTATACTCATCTTTGTCAAGTATGATGATGTCACCATCCTACAAATATACCTATGGAAAGGGGAAATCCCAGTAATAGGTATTGTGTGTCATGTAAATGCATACTGCTGTAATATCATAATGGAGTTAAGTAGGGGTTTGAATCCTGCACTTGCCATCGGTGTGTGTGTTTTTCCCTGTTGATGGGCAACCTTTTTGGAGACTACTCACACCCCTTAAAAGTGGTATACTCATCTTTGTCAAGTCTGATGATGTCACCAACCTACAAATATACCTGTGGAAAAATGAAATCTCAGTAATGTGTATAGTGTGTCATGAAAATGCATATTGCTATAGTATCATGATGTAGTTAGGAAAGAGTTTGAATTTTGCACTTGCTGACTGTGTGTGTGTCTGTGCTCCAGGTGTGTGACACTGTTGGCCAATGTGGAGTGGGTTTTGATTTTTCTAGTGTATGACATATCACAATGACAATTGTATGTGCATTACACATGTAAGGTAGCTGTGGGGCAAATCCATATACATTCATGTGACCTCAAGTATTTCATAGGTGGGTACTCTGCTTTCTCCATGAATGCATGTGTTATCTTTGCTAGAGCATGCTGGCACTTTCCAGACCTTAGGTCATTTCTGTATGCTTGTGACAAGCTTAGCCACTGCAGTGATCCCTGGGCTACATCTTCCATTTCACACCCACTCATCACGGTTTCTATTGAAGAGTGTGAGTGAGGGTTTATGCTTGAGGTATATTTGAAACCTGTTCCAAAGCAAGCAAAGTCTGGCAAAGATGAGTAATCATTATAGGTGTGCAACAACTTCTGTGGATTTGCATGCAAACCCTTTATTGCTTATGTGCTCCACAGAGGGATTTCCAAAACCCTTTGGTAATGTGATCATGAAAGGAGAGATGACTTAACACATGGTCTATGTATGCATTAGCACCTGTTCCACATTTTGGGGGCTACTACCTATGTGGTACTCTGGGGATACTTTGTTTTCTAAAAGTGGATAACTATGCTTTCTTAGGCGTAAAGCTTTACAGCATGATTTTGACACCAGGTATTTGTCTGTATGATACCCTTTTGGAGGATGTGTGTGTCATATGGAGAATAAAGTATAGCCCACAGTATGCATTGTCATCAACCGTGGGCTGACATATCCCTACTGTGTTTGCTTGTACCTAAGAAAGCTATATGCCAAACAGGAGTGGTCCCAGGACTGAGTGCAGGTGAATACCACTTGTTACTGGCATAGAATAGTACATGGAGGCTGCAAATGTTACTGCGTGTCCTACATCTGTGCGTCAGTTGTCAAGCCATCATCTAACAGTCGTATGAATTTCTGGTGAGCTATATTTTGGCTGTGTTGACCTACCCTCCCTCACCTATAGCCTTGTTGACTGGCTTGAAGTCTACTACATGTAGGAGCCATGATCTGGCCTTTAGAGAACCTAAGTGGGTATGGTGCAGTATTTGCAGGTTCATAATGTCTCTGTTAATGAGTTCCATAATGCTGTGCTCCATAGCCTTCCAGATAACATTGGTCTGGCTTATAGGGTGAGAGTTTCCAGGACCTGTTGTAGCTCTACCCTTAATCAATTTATGTTAACATCTGCACTGGGTGTGATGAGGGTGGACAGGTTTAAGGATAAGTATATTAGAGGGTCAGGCCAGGTTTGAAGGTTAGCAGACCATGCCAGATAGAGAGGATTAAGTTGGTTTGTACATGTGCTGAGGAGGGATGCAGAGTATATTGTGAAATAGATATTAAAGCTGAAGCCGCCAGGTAACAGGAAAAGAGGAATGCCTAAGATGAATTTTATGGCTGTGGTGAGAGAGGACATGCAGGTGGATGGTGTGAGAGGGCAAGATGCAGAGGCCAGGACGAAATGATGTACTGTGGTGACCCCTAATGGGAGCATCTGAAAGGAGAAGAAGAAGATGTTGTAACTCAACCCTTGTGGACTGTGAACACCATTACCGTGTGTCATTCCACAAGTATGTAACCTGTATAGAGGCTGCATCTGGACAGAGCGTTTAGGTGAGTGGTGACTTCATATGTCAGCTTGTGTATGACACAGCCAGGGACACTGTCCAGTACCATTGCCACTGTGGTGTGTACTTTGTTAAAGAGATGTTTTAACTAGAGTGTCTGTGAATCATCAGGTTTTACATTCTTCAGGTCTGGAAATGTGGCCCTTGTGTAATGACAGGGTGGTGAAATCCGCATTCAAACTGTCTGACAAGGAATTGGTAATGTCAGTCAGATAAGTGTACTTTGTGACCATTTACATTAACTGTGACCTGATCTGAGATTTCCCCTGTAGATTATGAACAACACTGAAGAAAGCTTTAGTGTTGTCTTTGGAATCCTTGCCATTTTGTATTTTGAAGCTTGCCTTGTATGTTTATTGAGGGATTGTATTTTCCCAATGATACTGACCAGAGAGGTTATCCCTTCTTGGTATGTAACTCTTTTGGTACAACTTCACACCTTCTATTATATATTTAGTTTATGGCAGGGGTCCATGAGACTAATGCACTTTTACTGTATAAGTGAGAATTTCTTGTGTTTGTGATAGCATGGTCCATGCAACCCTGTAGGTGAACAGTGTGCATTAATAAAGGATTATGCAGCTGGGACAGTGTTAACCTTAGTAATGCAAACCAATGACAGATAGCAACAACAGCATCACCCACAGCAGAGTGTCAACTCATGTCATACACACACATGTGTACTCAAGTTCCAAAATGTGTGTAGTACAATGCATACTGGCCACCAATAGAAAGTATGGAGTGTTAACACTGGCCAATACAGGGCATGTCACCCTGCCCATGTGTCCAATATGCACGGGCATGCAGACAGTGCACCTCCACCATGTTCACAAATGTACACCTGCAGACCTGTGCTGCACACACCCCACATTTACTCTCCACTGTATAACACATGCTGACACAACTACACACATCAGCCAAGTGTCACATGGGCAAACAAAACACAATTGGAATAAACACTAGTGGAAGCAATACAACATTGCTAATTACAGCTTTAATGCATCATGCCTGCTCAGCTACACCTTCAAGGATATCATTACACTTTACTGCTGACAAAATGCAACACATCCACCATTGCTATACTTTATTAAATTCACCCTGCGCATCAGCACCATGTTAGCCTGTCCCTGCATCAATGTTACAGATGACAGGAGGTGGCACAGGTATCATCATATGCACAGGGTGTGTTGTTGGTTTGCCAGAGGCCTACACTGAGCCATACAATTGACATGTGTGTGAGTGTGTGCATGAGGGCCATGAGTACTGTTATGGGCCAATGTTGATGTAATGTATGCAGGTATGTGTTTGCACTAGGTTTCTGGTTTATGTGTGTGTGCCTGCATGCACACAGTTCCACCATGTGGCTGCCATATACGGGGATTTGTGAGACAGCTACAGACTGTACCTGGCAGGCTTTGCAGATCACTGTCTCTGGCCATGGATATGGAACCTGTGGCTGGCAGGGGTGCTACAGACAGTATCAGGTACTAATCCAGACTGGGTACTATCCGAAGAGGTTGACATATGTCCACTGGATCCAGGTCCCTGCTGGGGCTGGCCAGAGCCACGTGCATGTGGTCTTCTAGGACAGTCTATAGACAGACCCCCCAACATTTCTGGGGCTGGTACTGGCACTACGGGAGTGACTGTGACTTGCTGGATGTTCACAGTGACCTCCAGCTGCTGATGTTGCTGGCATGCATCCCTGTCGGCGTCTCAACAGTCCCACACTGTCCTGACACATGGACATGACATTTTGGAGGACATCCAATGTCTCACCCCAACGTCTATCAATGACCTCAGTGTAATTACATATGGCACCTTCTAGGTCATGGATATTGTCATTTACAGAGGTGTTATGAGTCCTCTGTGCCCTTAGTGCCTGTCTGGTGTACTGTTCCATTTGTGTTTGTGCCTCCATGACAGCCTGGAACATGCATGTGGTAGAAAGAGGTGTGGCACATCTGCCAGGGTCATGATGACCAGCAGTGCTCTGACGGGAACCCCTGGGCATCTGCCTATGTGGTACCGTTCCAGACATCTGGCTATGGCTGCTGTGTCCTGATACATGTGCCATAGATACCACACTGTCCTGGCCAGTGCCAACTGTACACTGTCCTTCAGCTAAGGGCATTGGTGATGATAGATGTACAGGCAGTATGACTGTGTGCATGGATGGGGTGGAGACTTGCGTACTGTCAATTGGTGGCCCAACAACAGACCCTGACAAACCTGCCTGTGCCTCAACACACCTATCCTCATGAACACTGCCTGTCTCAGTGACGTCAGGTTCCCTGCTGTACTGAACGAGCCCCACCTTGGCACCTGTGAGAAGAAAATAGGAATCACACTTTAAGACCTGAACATGATGTCAGACCACATGCACACATGCACACACACAAAAATACACTCCTCCCTAAAGCAGGCACACACATCAGCAATCTCAGAGCATACACAATCGCAGGTGATGGTGAGGTACATTATCACAAGCAAAACAGTCATATCACACATGTCAGCATGCAGGACATGTGTTGCTCAACAGCATGCAGTGCAAGTGTAGACAGTCCTTGTTACTAACAGTATACATGGCTTTGATGCATGAATTTTGTTATTAGGTGATGGGCCTCCCCCTGGAACCCAATGCATACATGGACACAACATTGCTGTGCAGGTATTCAAAACTCAATAGCATCACAAGACATATATGTGTCAGTTGTGCAAATGGTGATTGGTATACATATTGTTTAGAGGTGCATAGTTGTGCATAAACACAACGTTAAGGTGTATAGCAAGGTGTATAGCAATGAAAGCTATGTGTAGTACTGGGGTTACAATAACTGGATGTGGTATAGTACCATAGGCCATCATCATGAAGCATCATGTGGTCACTCAAGGCTACAAATGTTTCCCAAACCAGCACTACTCATGCTGTACCAGAACTGTACTACCTTGGCTACATTCATCATTTCACAAACAGTTGTTACATGAGTTTGTAAGGAGGCCAATAAGGAGCATTCCCTGACATGAATGTGTAGTGTGTTGCAGAGTGTTTAAATGCCCCATGATAGGCCTGTACCCCTCAGGTATATTATGTGTAATGTGTGGATGAGATTTTGGATACTGGAGTGTGTCTTTACAGAGGGTTGTGAATCCTTTCTGTGTAGCATGTTAAAATGCTCTGTGTATGACATAGATGTGTATGTTATGTGCATGTTGAGTATCAACTGTGCCTATCCAATGGTCACTACAGTCTAGGCACATTTTTTTGAGATGGTCTGGGTATTGCATGCATTTGAGGCAGATAATCACATTAGTGAGATGTGCGTGGTCTTACACCAAACATGCACAGCATGCATTATGGGTAGGTGTGTTACATGTGTACATGACCTACACCTTAACTATGACATGCACTTTTTATTTACAATAATAAATGTAGAACACACTCACCAGCATCTGTCCTCTGCCTTGATGTCACCCCAGAGGGACCTACATAGAGATGAGACAGTTTGTCAGTGGCCACAACTGTGGCATTGCTACTGCGTGATTGCAATCTTACAGTACAACAACAGTTTACATTCACAGGGCTACAGATTATGTTCCAAATGATCAGTATTGCACAACAGGCTCCACATCATTTAACGACACACTCCACATCTCACATATCATGATCTACCAATACAGATAACTGTAGTCTACAGATATGCCATGTTACCTGCATGCTCCATGTGTGCTTGCTGGCTGGCTCCAACCTCCATCATAGTGTATGTCTGCTGCTGTTGTTGTTGGGCAGGTGCCAACATGCTCAGGAGGAGCTCCTCCACTCTGGTGAGGGGGGAATGGATATTAACACCACCTCCTGTTGCAAGCTGTTGTCTCCGCACATCAGCAACATGCTGACGGACATGTCTGAGAAGATCAATGCAGTGGTGGTGTACCTGATCATATGTCTGGTTATGCAGGCCTACTTCATTTACCCTGCGGACAACATCTTGCCACATTGCAGTACGCTCCTGCAGGTCCTGGCTGGTTTGTGAGAACATGAGATTGTACTGCTGAATCATACTGGTAGTAATTATGTAATCTTCAGCACTACTGTAAGTGGGGTTCCTGTAATATGCCATGATCCCTGGAAGACATAAATGCAAAAATATGTCTGAGCAAGTCATATGGCACATTTAACATTATACAGTACAGATATCACTGAACTGCCATATATAGCAACCTATTAGCTAACAGAGAGTTAAACACTTTAACTGCCACTTATTACTGGTCACCCCACAACTGCTTGGAAGTGCCGGGCTCACTCTCAGTCTAATGAACCATGTTCTGCACAGCAAAAAAATTACATTACTATATAAGACTATACAAGAGTACCTGGCACACTGTATGCAACACGATGCACCACCTAGCCACAGCAGATATACATCAAGCTTATGTGTAAAGAAATATATCATCCATCACAATGAGTGTAAGGTCCAGTAAATGTATTACTATTATACCACACTTGTTAATGGCAAACCCATGTCCAAAATATGTGCACAATTGGGAATATAGGTCGAATACTGCTGCAGTACACTATGAATGTTGCTAGATACGCAGTTATATGTTTTACCACACGTATGTCAAAGGACATGTTACAGACATACCCACACACACATCAGACATAATTACAGGACACAAAGGTACGACAACCCAGATAAGCTTTCAGTGTGTACTATACAGTATTGTGTGTCAGTACTTACATAATCTTAATCTTGAGAAATGTAATCTGTGATGAATACAGGAACCACACAAAACAGTGGATGCAAGCAATGTGGCATACACCATACTTTGCTGTACAGTCCCAGAGCTTCATGTAGTACTGCGGTGCACACAGGATTTGGATTCAACATCAGTACCAATCAATAATCATAGATGTAGTGCTTTAGCCTCCAATGACATACCCTAGTTAAAACCAAGGGACTTAATCACACTGTATGCAATAGCACTTTTTCTGCCTAGCAACAGAATACACAGCTTTTGCTAGGATCAAAGCAAGGACCCATAATACCATGACATAAACAGTTTCCCACTTAGCTATCCCACAGATACATATATTTGACGTATTTACAAACACATTCACCATCACAGTCAGTTAACAGTACAGAGAATGTATTGCAACAAGTAGATGTAGGTGTGTATGAGTATATATAACTATATATATATATATATATATATATATATATATACATATATATATATATACACACACATATACACATCCATTGGGGTAAATATACATATATATGTAGGCGCATATACATTTCACCTTTCATAGTGAGAATATCAATTATACAAAGGATGTGAGGTGTACAGTAATGTAATAAAATTGCATAGTCTTGGGATAAATGCATTGAAGGTGTTCACAGCCCAGGTAGATTTAGCAGGCCTCACTGGCTTCAACATTGCAAACTGAACAAACCACCCACAGTGTTTAACCACCACCTGTCATATATCAGCACTGTATGCTGTTTTGTTTGTCACACACTAAAACCTACATACAAATATGCACATACTAACCTTCGCCAACATATATATCTCCACCCTTCACAAACAGTTGCAATATGTCTCCTGCTCTATGCACATATACAGATGTGAATATATAAGACACATATATATTTCCCTGTATGTGTGTGGCATACACACACAACATCCTCACTGTTGTAAGTCCCTGGACCTCACAGCTGAACTGTTGGGCCTTGCTGCAATACAAACATGTGTCACATATGAACACACACTAACATTAGGGGTATATATGGCCACAAATGCTAGATAAGCATACTAGACTGCTACAGCAGTTGCCAATGCTAAGCTACACTTTAATATGACTATCATGCATGTGTTGTTCTGTCACACCCATGTTTATATATTGTCAGCGCTAATCCCCCCAACAGCCATTGGCCACACTACTGTACAGAACACAGATAACATGGATCAGATCTTTGACATTTAATGCTGAGCTACACTTTTCACAGGTATGTCCCACTGCCCACGGGTACACACTGTATTGTCCATAGCAGTAGTTAAGCAGAACATCTATGCATAAATAAGTACTGCTGCCACATATGAATGGTTCACATTATGTAGACTATTCTTCAATAACATCTACTACATGCCAGTAAATACATATGTGTCACATACCTTTCCTTTGTATGATTTGGTAATATTTCTTTTTCTTTTTCCTTTTCTCTGTCTCTCTCTCTCTCTCTCTCTCTGTCAGTCTCTGCAATAGAGTGATTGAGTTTGTTGGCAGAGATTGCAGCCTGCTTTTGTAGGTATTTGCACATGAGCATGTGATGGTCTCTGCACCAATTAGTGGCCACCACTTGCTAATTGCATGCAGCCTACTGTGTTGTAATTGCAGTAATCACTGTCATAGCAACCCAGTACTATAAATTGCTAACTCATGTAGGCATGGCCCTTTCAGCTTTCCAAGATGGAGATCATCCTTGTTTGCTGTGGACATCATTGTTTAAGACAGAAGGTTGTTATAGTTCTTATATCAGAAGCCAGGGGTATAGCTAGAGATTTGCATTTTGTACTGAGACCTAATATTGCTGCTTCCAGTACCCACTTGTCAGTGTAGAAATGTACTCACCCCTCAAAATGCTACCCCAAGATACATGGAAATATGTACTTTTTTTCAACTTTTACAATTAACTGCCATACAAAGCTAGTTATTGAGATGTATTCCTTTGGCACACAAATTGTTTGTGAACTGCTATACTGTGAATATTCATTTACTCAGTTCTAAACAGTTTGTGCTTTTTTAGTGTTGACATAAGCACAAGCTGCTCGGAAAAACTGGACACGTCAGTACTGTGAGTAAGCTTACCTACATCCTTCATAAACCCTGCACACACAGGTATATTCTACATTTGGGTAGGGGTGCAGAAGTACAGAGAGAGTAAGTATTATTGTGTGAATTTTATCTTGCTGGACTTACAGGGTTGCTGTGTACATGTTACTTTATCAAGGCAAGTAATCTGTCTGCGTAACTACCAACTGTGGACCTATCCACATGGTAGCCAGAGAATAGCCTGTTATTTTTTGTCTGCGCACCACAGAGGTCTTTTCAGCAATAGAGCAATGGCATTGTTACAGTTGGTTGCTACCAGTACATGGCTACATCCATTTGTATTTCAGTGTTGTATTCCTACATAAGGGTATGCTTCTGGAATTCCTTCCAAAGCTATTTGCACAGTGTGTAACAGCAGAAAGGCTGATATGCCTCTGTGTTTCTGCCTCTGCCAGACCTCTTAAACACTCAGGTACCTATTTGAACAGACTCAGGGAAAAGTAGATATAAAGTCAGAGACACCTTTAAAATGTTAGTGCCATTAAGTTGTAACATTGAGACAATCAGAGCATATGAATTAATACACCTTTTCTGAAGTAAAAGAAGTGTCTAACTCTTAATTATTGTCATTATTCATTAAGTGTAATTCACCACCTTGCTGGCCAAAGTCAGTAGTTTTAGGAGGGATTCAGAGGGACAGAGCTAAAATTTGTGTCAAAATCAGGGACATCCCTGAAAAGTAGAAACAGTTGGGAGGTATGGCATCTGCCCTAAACAGATATGCCAGTGCTGTGATACTGTGTGGGATTGTAAAGTGATGGTGTAACATTATTTCCTGCTAGAATGGCTGCTTCTCTTATCACAGTCATGTAATGTAATCCCACAACAACTGTTGATAAAGATCCACAGAACAAGTTGTGTGGTATGGCATTCCTATTTTTCCTTTACATTCACTCATTCTGATGCATGATATATTTATTTCAGCACCAACGTGTTGTATGCTTACTGTGGCTTAGTGGTACTTCATGCAATGTAGTGTGTACAAGGTCCGGGGTTCGAGACTGACAGAGGTGTTTTATTTTGCTGCTGAGCAGAACAAGGGCCCTCACAGAGTGACTTAGGCAACTTTAAGCAGTTGTAAGCGGGTTTGCACAGGATTGTGCAATGCTTAGCAATGCTTAGCTAAGCGCAAACAAGCGCACACTCGCGCAAACCCACTAACTACTGCTTAATGGTGCTTACTCCCGCTAACCTCCGTGCTCATTTCTTTGAAAGAAAAGAAAAATGGGGAGATAAGAAAGTGGTGAAAAAGGGGCACAAAGAGGGAAAGACAGTATGTAAAGTAGCTCAGGATGTGCAGGACGGATGTAGGGAAGGTCCATAGCTGCCCATTTCTTTAACAGCAACAGCTGTGAATATGGAATAAATTTGGAGGTAGATATGAAACCTTCAACCCCTGAGAGAGGGGTGAGGACAACAAAGTATGTTGTAATGCCAATTAACTTACATTTTATGTGTCCAGTGGACATGTGTGCAAAATGGGAAGCTATGTATGGGGCGTAATTTTTTTTTTGGGAGCAGATTGCCCTTTTTTTTAGTTGAGAGTGGAATGTGGGGTAGGGGAAGTAGGTATATTTGGGGAAGTAGGTTGGGGAGGTAAAAAGACAAGACAAACAAGATGCATACAGGGTCAGAATATGACACATGTGGTGGGTGAACACCTTTGATGGGGAGGGATATTTGGAAATCGCAAACCCATGAGCCCACAGACGGAAACAGTGGGACTGAGGTCCCCACCCATGGGCAGTCACCACTGCACCTTTACAGCCCAGAGGGTGGCTGTCTTGGGGCTGTGTAGGAGGGTCAGGCTGACCCGGGGGTTACACAACTCGTACCTCAAGCTGGCATAGAGGTTCTACAACAGAACGTTCAATCTATTTACGCACCACAGCCCAAACCGTTCGAAGGGTGATAGGTGGCCCTCCTCCACCCATGCTTGCATGGGGGGACAAGCCCTATCCCCTGCAGAGCTTCCATCTGGAGGTGGCACAGGGCAAATGGAGGAGGAGGTCCCAGGCTGAGCACCGGACCTGCTGGTGCCAGGTGCCATGGCCAGCTGAGGTGAGACAGGTGGGTCCGCTGGGATCGGCCTTCTCATACAAACTATGTTTTGGAGGGTTTAAAAAAGATATAGGTTAGTAACAGTCAACAGCATTCCCAATTAGTTATTACAGCATGCAGAAGTATTCCCATTAATCCAACACACCAGATTTTCAACAGTTGCAAAGCAAGCATAACACATGCATATATAGAACAATAGTGGGCATTACAACAGCATGCAGGTTGAATTGATGGCAGCAGGCCACCAATATTGTGGTATTTTAACAGGATACTTGCATAGAAATAAATGCAAATATTTATAAACCAATAGGACATATGTCCCAACAAATGTTTTGAGATTAGACATACCCATTGAGGTGTGGAATTGCATTTTTTATGCAAATGCAGTAGAGTGGAAAAGGATAGCTCAAGTAACAACTTATATATCCTTCTAGTTTTCACTACATTCCTATTAACTGCAAATATATATCACTTACATGTATTATTACACTACCCAATATCCTTATATTGTGCTATTGGATTTTGCTATATCATTATATACATGAGCCATATCTTACATACAGACTGTTCAAGATGCAGATGTTACTGCTACATATTTTGAGAGTTGCTCACACACACTACTGCTAAGATGGTACACTGATAGCTCTACTTTCATATAATTATCTAGATATGTTCAGGTGAAAGTATCAGTTTTATGTTAACAGCTCCCTACATTTCTGGCAGCACACTGACATTTGTGGGGAACACAATACCAAGATACTCATGTGCCAGATTAACCTGTACATGCTGGGCATGAACCAACAGTTGAGGGCTGTAAATATGCATAAAAGCTACTGGCACTCCCTTCATCCACATTATATGGACCTACCCAAGTGTGGGTGAACACTGCTTAATACAACAGTACTATTTGTAAAATGTAACAATACAACAACATATCAAAGCAAATGACACAGACGCACTCCAGGAATTATACTTTTATTAAAGGATTATTACACCTTATTTATTGGGTTAAAATACTTTTTGAACGCTTTCTCATTTATTTTATATAACAGTACATGCAGAATAATTACTAACCTGCCTGATGATGCAGCCTTTGCAGCCTATCTTCATGGGCTTGCTGATTCATAGCCCGGACACCTGCAGCTGTGAAGTAAATGCAGTGATGTTGAGACATACCTATCCATAGTATAGACAAGCATAGCAATTCTTAACTACTCAATACAATGGCTACTTAGTACTGGGGCATTTGCCATCCCATGGCCTCCTGGATCCACTGGTCCAGTTGATCCTCCTTACGTCACTTCAGGTGCCTGACCTGCTTACCAGTCTGAGGAACACCAGTGGCACTGGTGAGATCACGAGCTAGTCAGTTCCAGGCCTCTGTTTTGTATTGGTTGCCCTGGTGCTGGCCCCATAGGAGTCTTTCCTCATGATTGTGGACAAGGAGCCAAACCATTACTTTGGTCTTCTCAATGCCCCAACGTTGCGCTCGAAATCGAGTGCCTTCTCCAACACTGGTCATGCTGACTGCAGAAGGAAGCTACAACAAGTTATGGCAAGTATTCCCGCCTGTGGAGCTTAAATATGCCTCATTTCCTGCATTTATATGTGATTGGCCAGTTTTGAAAAACTCAGCTGTAGGCACACCTGCTTAGCTGATGTTAGCAATGTTTAATATTCCTTTGATAGATATATGTCTGTTGAAAGTGAATGGTTATGAAATGCTGTCATGGCTTAGTGGTTATGTACTGTGACTATAGTGCACAGTGTCCCGAGTTCGAGCCCTGTCTCTGCTTTTTATTTTCCTACTGGCCAGACCTGAATGGTTAAGGTACAGTAAAAAAGGTGTAGCCATGTTTAGCCGACTTTGCCCAACTTTGCTCAGCGTTACTCGACTTTGCCTGATGTTGCCTGACGTTGCTCAACGTTGCCCGACATTGCTCGACATTGCCCGACGTTGTGCTGGTTATCGTGGTACGCAGCTATGTGCAGACATGTTCTTGTTGTGCTAGTTGGCGTGATGCGCAGCTCCGCGCAAAGACATTACTCTAGTTAACGCAGTGCTCGGCTACGAGCAATTAAATATAAATATGCTCAGTACTGGTAAAATATGCTTAGCAGTGCTTTACATTGCTTAAAATAAGTTATTCATGCATCAGTATGCATAACCATTTCACCTTCCCATATATATATATATATATATATATATATATATATATATATATATATATAATTTGTTTACTACTACATATAACATTTCAATGCTTTTTACAAAACTTTAAATAATAAATGTCAGGAAATATTTTTGTATACAGATTTCCAACAGAAAATGGAATGTGTAGTGGTGTGACTCAAACCGGGAATGTCTCTTTTTTGTGCGAAGGCTCTAACCACTACACGATTACTATTTCGCTTAATTTGCATATATTTTTCTTATTATCCTCTTCAGTGTCTAAACTGCTAACTGAAGCTAAGCAATGGTCAAACCCACGCATACACTCGCAAATACGGGCAGCTATATCGAAAATTTAAAAAAAAATTCTTTTACTTTTTATATTTGTACGGGGTTTAATATATGGGGGAGTGTAGTGTTAGAATGTACACATGTAAGCGGACTAGCTCATGTAACTAGACATTTCCAGAGTTTCAAAATTGCAGGGGCGCAGATATTTGGATTGCTCGGCAGTTCGACACGCCCCCTACACTCGTCCACGCTCCGTGTAAGCTTTAGAGTTGAGGCAGCGCACCCTCATTAATATGCATGGCATGGTGCCATCATAGTCTTAGACTGGCGTTTCCGTGTAAGACTAATGTAGTCGTATACGGAAGATTAGTGAATCCTGGGGATTGTCAATAAACAGCTCATTCTAGTTTTCTTTTCACCAATTTGCAAATTATTTTTAACTTACTTATTTTTCCTTTTGTGCAAACTTGAAAAATGGTTTCTATTAGCATTTTTACAAAACTGATTGAATGCAGAGTAATGTTTCTCCTTGCAGTTGTAACAACCATTGTTTTCTTTCTCAATAACCTTTACTTTTAGAATGCATCATCACCACTTTAGTTCATATTTTACTTTTTTGTTTTAGTGACATTTCTTCAGTTACTTCTTTTTACTGTGTGCCTGTAATTTCACTTTCTCTGTTTGCGAGCACAAATGTCTCTTGTTCGATCATTTATCAAATTACACATTATTCTAATCAAAAAACACAAAATTACACCAGCACCTATTCTTCTTCTTTATTCACCAACAGTGATCTGGCACCTCAGCAATTCGCCTTCAAGGATCACAGTATAACAGTTTCAACTGACTTATATACTATGCAAACAGCCATTTTATAGGATATAATAATTCAGTTGCATTAATTTAAAATCACAATTAGTTTATACAACCAAAATTTATCTTTTATACAATTAATTAAATATCTCAGAATTATATAAATATACAAATACTATTATAAACATATAACTACACAAACATCAATACAGATTATCCATATATAATTCATATTTGCATAAATACATATAAACACAAATAGCATAAATACTTAACCATCAAATAGCCTACTTCTTATTTAAACCCTTCAGATCCCTACTTCTTGATTTAAACCATGGGGCCTTAAGATTTGAAACTGAAATATCATTCTAGTTTCCAGCTCCAATAATTTGCCAATATAATCACCCCCTTTAGGTAAAAATGGTTTTGTAATTACACAGAAAGTTAAACCACCATCTAAACCCCTATGCATTTCATGAAAATGGTTGGCTATAGGACTTAATTCATTATGAGTTCTTATATCTCTAAGATGTTCAAGAATCCGAATTCTAACCATAAGTTTAGTTTGTCCTTTCTACCACCTTGTATCAGAGCACAAGCATCCCAAAAGGTACGCCACCCCTACTGATCTGCAGTCAAACCAATAACTAGAATTAAATAACTTCCCTTTAATTAGAGATCCAGACAGATTTTTCACTCTATTACATATATTGCAATGACCACAAGGGAAGGTACCCAAAGGTAAATTAATGTTGGGTCCCACAACAAAGTTATAATTCAATAATTCCTTCAAGTATTTTCCTTTACTAAAAGAAAATGTGACATGTCTGGGGAACAAATAACCTATATTTTTATCCTCAGAAATAATGAGCCAAAATCTTCACACAATATTTACTAACACGTCAGAAAAATTTTGTGACATAATAAAACTTTCTATTTACATCCATACCACTAGGGGGGACTCTTCTCCCCAAAACCATTATTACAATTCCTGGCTGCCATTATTTGTGATTTTTTCATAACACCCCCAAGCACTGCATGCTTACATCTCAATAATCTTTCCTCAACATAACTCCTCTTTTTAATCTCCTCTCTACATTATCCAGTTCCACCACTTTCTGATTTTTATCACTAGTGTGATCAAAAATTCTTTTAAATTCACCATAGGGTAGAGAGTTCAATAAGTGCTCTGGGTGCATGCTAGTTGCATGTAAAAACATATTAACTGAGGTTTGCTTCCTGTATGGTCTAAAGCCTATAGCTTCACCATCCCGATATAATGTCACATCCAAAAAATTAATGGCTTCCCTACTTAATTTATAAGAGAAAGCCAAACCATGTTCATTGCAGTTTAGGGCCTCAAAGAAATCAACAAAATCACAAATATCACCCTTACAATAAAATATAAGGTCATCAATAAATCACTTATAAAGCAAAACCTTATCCTTATAAAAGGTAGTGGGATATATAAATTTATTCTCAAAAAATCCTAGATATATATATATATATATATATATATATATATATATATATTATAGCACATGAGGGCACACAAGAGGCCACCATTACTGTGCCCTTCAACTGCAAGAAAAAATAATTTTCAAAGGAAAAGTTGTGGGTTAAGCTAAATTCCAAACCCCATCTCAATTTTATGTTGGTATATAATGATTTAGCATTGACAGTAACCCAATAATAGTCACCTTGCCATTTAATCCTGGCTGTTTGATTGTTAAGTATTTATGCTATTTATGTTCATATGTATTTATGCAAATATGAATTATATATGAATAAGCTGTGTTGATGTTTGTATATTTATATGTTTATAATAGTATGTGTATATTTATATAATTTTGAGATATTTAATTAATTGTATAAAAGATACATTTTGGTTGTATAAACTAACTGTGATTTAAATTAATGCAATTGAATTATTGGATCCTGTTTGGCTGTTTTCATAGTATATAACTCAGCTGAAACTGTTATACTGTGATCCTTGAAGGTGAATTGCCAAGGTGCCAGATCACTGTTGCTGAATAAAGAAGAAAAGGTGCTGGTGCAATTTTGTGTTTTTTTATTTGCATTTGCTGTTTATGGACTCTTACATATCATTCTATTCTACTAATGGATACCACAACTCACCAACTTACCATCTTTTTGATTTATTCTTTAATAACATAAATGCATTTTTCAGAAAGATATGTCATACCTCTGATATATAGAATGCACATTTATTTTTCATATGGTATAATTCAGTGTGTGTGTGTGTGTGTGTGTGTGTGTGTGTGTGTGTGTGTGTGTGTGTGTGTGTGTGTGTGTGCAGCCTGAACTAATAGGTTCAGTTTCAACTATAATGCTCTACATATTAAAATGTAATAAACAATTAAGATGCATATGCTAACTTACTGCTGATGAAACTAAACAGAAAACATCACTGTAGAAAAAGCATTAATGACAGTGATAAAAAACAACAATAAAACAAATTCTAACCATGGCACTGTTATGATGGAGGCTAATATATTTAATCTTGTTATAAAAACATAGTGCAACCTAGTATGAGAGGAAGAAGATGTGATGGAAACTGGTCTATATTATAACCTTGAATGATTAAAAGAGCAAATGCTCTTTAATCGACCCCTGAAAATCGAAAGCACTAAATCCCGAACACACGGAACAGCAATTTTTTTTCGCAGGGAAAAAAATTCCTGCTCCAGGAAAAAAAAGAAAAGAAAAATCCAAACACAAAATAAAGTGGGGGGTTTGTCCCAAACCTCCCCTACTTAAATATACCTACTCTGAGATTGCACCACAGTGAAGGAAATGGCAAAGTCACCAAAATGGCCCAGTGGATTTTTTTCACTGGAAAAAAAATCACTGTTCGATGTGTTCGGGATTTAGTGCTTTCGATTTTAAAGGGTTGATTAAAGAGCGTTCGCTCTTTTAACCATTTAAGATTATAATATAGACTCATGAAGACAACTAAAGGAAGCAGCCTTTATACAATTAGTCCATAAACCTGCTTGAATAAACCAAATGTGGGTGATTGTAGACATTAACATTTATTTATTTATTTGCAGTTGGTTTACCAGGATAGTCCACTGGGCCAATATGAACCCGTTTTCAATGGAGTCCTGGGGAGAAAAGCTCCAAAAACAATCAAGGTTACAATAGGTTATAGATGATAAATTTTACAAATGTTATAGATTCGAACAAACATTACAAATAGTACAATATACATTACAATTGATGAAACTTACAGATGATACAGACTAGCAAAATAAACATTGCAAGTAAAAAACTGAGAGCCATTACATATTAGGAAGCATACACTTAATAGGTGCAGCCAAGTGCATTCTTGCAAATAGCTTAGGAATGACAAGGGAGAAATAATAAAAGAAAAATGCTGGTGTAAGCAGGGGAAAGTAAGGAAGATGGAAATTGCAAGCGTTAGTTATGTGGGGTGGGAGCAGGAGCATTCCCACTGGGATACTAGACGTGAGTGAATAGATTTTTTGAAAATAAAGCGATTAGAGGTGGTACGAATGGATGGTGGTAGGGAGTTTCAAACACATGCTAGACCATAGGATAGAAGATTTTTGCCTGGGGGACGAGTTGGTTTGTACACTTCTAATAGATTTTGGTTGTTGGACATTAATACTCTGTCAGGTAGGTGCATTTTAAAGACAGAAGAAAGGGAGGGACAGAGGGAGGGGTTGAAAATGAGCTTGTGTGCAAGAGTTAGTTGAGAATAGGTGAGATGATTGGGTAGTTCTAGCCATTTTAGTTTTTGGAGAGAGGAACAGTGGTGGGTGGAGGACTTTTGGCTGGTTGCAAACTTGGCGATTTTGTTGTAGCAAGAGGAAAGTTGTGTTTTCAGGGAGGATTGTAGATTAGTTAAAAGTGGAGCTCCATAGAGAAGGGAGGGGATAAGAAAGGAAGTAGAGAGAGTGATTTTAGTGGCAGGTGTAAGATAATGATTTTGTCGGTAGAGCATACCTAGTTTTTGATGGGTTTTTTTTATATTTAGTTGTAAGTGGGAGTTGAATTTGAGCTGGCTATCAATTTGGACCCCAAGTAACTTGGTCTCTGACACCTGTTCCAGAGGTGTGTTATTTTGACTATTAATAGAGAATGTGTTTATGTCGAAATAGGTGGCTTTAGAGGGAGTAAATACCATTAATTTGGTTTTAGAGGCATTAAGTGCGAGGTGATTTATTTTCATCCATTGCTCAGTGGTTGAAAAAGCATCTTGAGTAAGCTTTAGGAGTGTAGGGATAGATGTGGCAGAGCAGATAATAGTTGAATCATCAGCATATTGGATGATATTTGAGAAAGGGATAGAGTTGCAGAAATCATTTATAAATATATTAAAGAGGAGGGGACCCAGTATGGAACCTTGGGGAACACTAGTTGGAGTATTAAGGAATGAGGAGGTGGCCTTTTTCCATTTTACTGCTTGATATCTATTGGATAAGTAGCTGGAGAACCAGTTCAAAGAGGAAGGAGATAGGTTAAGCTTGGAGAGTTTAGTTAAAAGTAGGTTGTGAGAGATGGTGTCTAAGGCCTTAGAGAGGTCAAGTAGTAGGGTAGAAACAATATGACCAGAGTCCCGGGCTTTATTAACAGTTTCAAGGAAGGAGAGGAGGGCTGTCATAGTGCTGTGACCTGGTCTGAATCCATGTTGTGTGGGAGTTAGTAGGTGATTATCTAAGAGATGTGGTAGGAGTTGTAGTTGGATACACTTTTCTAGGAGTTTAGAGATGGGAGACAGGATAGCAATGGGGCGGAAATTAGTAACATTGTTATTGTTGCCACCTTTATGTAAAGGTATGATAAAGGCCTTTTTCCAGATTTGGAGTACTATGCTTTTTTGGATAGAGTGGTTAATTAGAATGCTAATGGGGTAGGCAATTGCTTCAGTGGCTATGCTAAGAAAGTAAGAAGGGATGTTATCAGGGGCATTGGTGCATGGCTTCAGTTTCTGAAGGAGTTTTTTTATTGTAGAAGTGGGTATAGGTTTTAATGAGAAAAGTGGGGAGTGGGAGGAGGGGGTATATGGGGGTGATGATGATGAGGAGGAAGTGAGAGTAGGAGAAGAGGTGGAGGGTAGAGAATTAGTGGATGAGAATGAGGGAGAGGTCGCAGTGGAGGGCAGAGTTTTGGTAGAGGAGGATGGGGGTGAATGGGAGAATGTAGAGATGTTAGAGAATGATGAAGTTAGTTTGGAAATAGAATCAATAAAAAAAGAGTTAAATTGGGTAGCTAAGTCTATATCAGGAGCATTAGGGTCTGGGGTGGGGGTGTCTGGTTTGCTGGGATTAAGGAGAGTGGAGATACCTTTCCAGAATTTCTGAGGGTTTGCTTTATTATTGTTTTGGAGTATGGAGAAGTAATTTTGTCGATCAGAGATGATGAGCTTTTTAACTTTATTTCGGAGTGTTTTGCATTTATTATGGATGTGGGGGGTCCTATTTCTCTGGTAGTGTGGTCAGACTTTATCTCTGTGTCACATGGTTGCTAGTGTGTTCTTGGTTAGCCAAGGGGCAGTTTTGCTTTTTATTCTGTTTGTCCTTAAGGGAGCATGGTAGTCTAGAAGTTTTAAGAAGGTTGAGTTGAAGTGGGCAACTGCATTATCTAGAGATAATGTTTTTAAACTATTCCAATTTATTGCTTTTAGAGAGTTAGAAAAGGTTGTTGGGTTAAAGTTTTTTTGGTTGCGGGTAGTAATATAATTATGGGTGCAATGTAGGAGTAAGGGGAGTCGGTGTGTGAAGATGGGTATGTGGCCACTAAGGGGATCGGGAAGAGTACCACTGTCAGAGAAATAATGGGGATGAGAGACTAAAATCCAGTCTAGAATACTACCACTAGAGAGTTTTTTTGAGGGGGCGTGTTATAGAGTTGATTAGCTGTGAGAAATTGTAGAGGTTGATGTTAAGTTGGTTTGTGAGAGACTGAATAGAGGCCCAATTAATATTCATGTCTCCTAAGATTATTGTTTCATTGCTAATGTTGGTGGAGAGCCAGGAGAGGATGTCTTCAAGTGTAGAAATATTATCCCGTGGGGGGATGTAGAGGTAAGCTATACATATGTGCTTGTGTTTGTTTACTTGAAGTAGTGTTAGGAGTAGTTCAGCATTATTAAAGTGTGGAATAGGTTTGTTATAGGGAGTAACTGACAAGGAGGATGAGTATAGGAGAGTTACTCCTCCCCTTTTTTTGTGGGATCTGTCTTTTCTAATGATAGAATAGTTGGGTGGAATTATTTCAGAGTCTTTTATATGGGGTTTTAACCATGTTTCAGAGATGGATAGGATGTCAGGTTTATTATGTATGATTCAGGCATGGAGGTTTGGGATTTTGTTAACTATACTTTGGGAGTTTAAAGAAGTAAGTAATATGGACTTGTCTATAGTAGTTGAGGTGGGGGGGCAGGGTTAGGATGGATATCACCTGATAATAGAATGGTAATCAGATATAGGATTGGGTTAGAGAGGTAATTGTACTGTTTAGAGTACATATTGGGTTATATTAAGACTCTGAAGGACTTGCTGGTTACTATGGGGGTAGAATGTTTATGAGAGGAAATAAGTTTATATGGAAAAATAGAAGGTTATTTATAGGATATAGTTGGGGAGAAATTGGGGTGTTTGAGTATGAGAGAGAGGAGGTAAGATGGTTACATGGAAGGATTGTGAGTGGTAGGAATTAGTGGGCTGGGTGAGGTAGTAAAGATAGGATACGTTGAGAAGTAGTAGTAGTAAAAAGGAGATGGATGAGGGTTTTGAAAGCATGATGAAATGGGGCTGCTGAGATGAGCTATGTTGTTGTTGAAATATTTGTGGATACAAGAGCGATGTATGTACAGAGGAGCTGGTAATTCTCTTATAATGTAAGTCCCTTATAATGGTGAAGGAGTGGAGAGTTGTGTGAAGTTTGGTATGGGTGTGGTTTGGGGGTGGGAGTTGAGACAGTAATGGAAACTAATTGGCTAGGAGGTGTAATCTAGGAGAGGTGAGTGAAGGTTAGTGTGGGCGGGAAAAGGGAATGGGTGTTTCCAGAGTATTGGAGACTGATTGGTCTAATGTGGTAGTGGGTGTGGTTATGAGGGGACAAAGGTAGAGGTGCTAAAGGTGGGTGGGAATTGGGGGCAGGGTAGGGGAGCAGAGTGAGCCCGCAGGGCGAACGGAGTGGGTAGAGCCAATTAGGGCAGGAGAAGATCAAGAAATTATCAGTGGAGTGTTGATTACAGAAGGGTAAATACAGGGGACAGGGATATAGTAGGTTTAGAGTGGGCTATGATGTTTAAGAGAGAAAGAAAAAAGAAAGGTTAGAGCTTAAAGAGAATACAAGAAGTAAGTGAATTGAAGTCAATATTAGTGGGGAGAGGATGCCATCTAGTGGACAAATGCTGAAGTGCACCTGTGGCCCACCAGGGCAATCCCTGGACTAGATTGGACTGAGGGGAGTAGGGAGCTAGTGTGAGTCAGGGAACTAGATGAGGGGGAAGTACGGAGATACACAAAATAAAAGGAGTTAGGCTGCTGGCTTTCCTGGCAAGGGAGCATACTGAAACACCTAGCAGGGCTTAAATAACTATAGTAGTTCAAGGCTTAGCAGCAGATGCACATACTTAATTAGATCCTTCTGGGAGAAGCTTGGTTCAGTTTCCAAAAATGGGATGAGGCAGCAGAGTTTGTTATAAATGCTTGAGCAATTGGTTGAGCTTGTATTAAATTTGGTTTAAGTCTAGGTGTCTACCCCCAGGCATTGTCACAGAGGGTAATTCAGGGCAAGAAAGCTGAAGAATAGGAGAGAAAGTTGAGAGAGAAATAGTACTTTAGTAATATAAAAACACATTATCCCCTAGCAGCAGTAATATGCAGGTATCAGGCATGTATTAAAAGCAAATCAACAGAAAGCAGAGTAGCAATGAGTTGAAAATAAAAACCCTTTGGCTAATAGTGTGTTCCAATTAAATAGCAACTGTTGAGATTATAACAGTACAAATATAAGCTTCTACTCGCATATCTAAAAATACATTAGCAAAGAAAAGGTATTGCACACATTTAACAAACTGCTAATGAAGGCAAATTGTTAAACATACGTCGGTAATATGCATTTACAACTGAAGCATAACCAGAGTTAAGCCACAGTAACACTATAATTGGGGCCTTCAGTTGTGATCGAATGCAGAGTAGAAAACACAGCGCATTTAATTCTGAATTAAATAGACCACTACACTAGAATTTCACTCATAGATAGTCCACTATACTAACGCTGAATGCATATCCCCTAATTAGAAAGATTAAGGTCTATAAGGAGCTATAGAAGAAACAGGAGCGACTAACAGATATTATATAGTACACATTCAAAACACTCAAATTCTACAAATAGGTACTACAAAATAGGTTAGGTAATATTGCAATACAATGTGCCTTATAGCAGCTCTAGATGAGCACTTTGAGAGGATAAAGGATAAAACATTTCTTTGTAATACGCATGTACATGTATTCTGTTGACAACTAGAGAAGATGCTAAGCACGTTTGTCTTATTTACCATGACATGTCAGACGTTTTACAACATGTTGTAGCATTTGGAGTTACCCATACTGCTTAGCGGAAGCTTTAGGTATGACATCAATGACTTGTATTTATTAACAGAAATCTACATGTGTTCTGCATGACACAGCATGTGATCGGGTCTTTAGCTGATTTGATTTAACTATTGTGAGCTGAGAAGTAAAAACTGCCTATTGCTTAGACCTCCTAAACATGATATACAGCATATAAATTTTCACTAAAATAAAAATCGTGGTGATTTGTGGGTGTAGCGCATTGTCTCTACCACTATCTCATAAACATATGGCAGCTATGAGTTCAAATCTGTACTTTCTCTAGGTGTCAACTGCTAAACTAAATTAATAATTAACAATAACAATGTTTTAAACCATATAGTTGAAGATGAATGTGAAAGAAACTAGAATAAGTCTTGAATAAATGTTCAGCAGTTATCAGTTTTCAGTACACAAGGGAAATAGTACAGAACTGTACATTTGATATACAAAATGTTACTAGTACAAAGCAAGCATTTTTATGTATTGTGTTTCATGTGTACAGAGACAGCAATATACTGTAACATGTCCTGTCTACACATGCAAAAAATGATGGAAACAGTAACATGTTGAAATTGCAGAGATAACTTAAATACAACATATATTCAGATTAACCACAGCATTGCATTTCAGTAAAGTATTCAGCATTTGTCAACACAATATAACCACCTTTTGAAGTGGATGTGTATGCATTCTGTGATGGCATTAATAACAGTATAAATGAGGCCCACAGAAAGTGCTCTTGTCTCAAACTCAGTGACCCTAAAAACCACCACCACCACCACCAATATAATAAAACATTTAGTCAAAAAATGAAGCCATGTGTTGGCCAGTAAAATGTATAAAGTATGACTGATATGAAAACAGCAATGAGATATGACCCATGTACCACCATATAACATTCTTTGTAGTGAGTATGGTCGGATATCCCAAACTGCTTTTGCTGGCCCTGGAAAAGTAAAGTTGTAGATGCAGAGGAGAGGGCAGAATGTCCATTATAAAACACGTAATTATTTAAATTCTTCTAATACAATGACTGGTATTTATGATTAAGTGCAAAAATGGGTCAGTAACACTCAAGCCTTCACGACTGAAAATATTGTTGCACTATATCACACATAGGCCAGATTTCATTATCAAAAATATGAATGTGGAGAGGAAACCATGTTTCTTTCCATTACCCACATTGTAAGAAAAGAAGTAACAAATACAAGCTCTAAGTACAATGACAAGCTGGCAGTACTGCAAAAGACAAAATGTTGGCTAAGAATCATGGGTGTCATGGCAGATTAGCGAAAAGATCTGTAATTCACTTCTACATGGTATGAGATTCAATTCTGACTTCAGAACACTGCATTTGTAGTTTGCCTGCAATCCACATTAGTACAGGTTTTCTCCATTTTAATCCTACCTTCCAAAAGTATGCAATTTAATTAAATGCAGTACATTGCCTATATATGTGTATTTGTCATTGTCCTTGCGGCCAGAAGAAATATACCCAATTAACAAGTGCTTAGCAAAAATAAAAATGAAATCACGGAAACAAGACTGCAGCCCGTGCAAACTTTTATCGATATTCATATAACAGTTCTATAAGAAAAGGCATAAGGTATTAGTTTGACTGCAGTTATGACAGCTGTATCATGCCTAAACTAAAGATGTTATCTGTGCATGGACTATGCCACTCTACAAACATGCAATCAGACATTTTCATGGTAAGAAATTACCTCACCAACAGAAAAACAGCTAAAGAAGCCTGCCCTGTATTGCACATACAGTATATTTAAGCTATTGCACATATAGAATACTTAAGCTAATGTATATAGTAAATAAATAATAAAAGTAACTTAGATAATATAAGCTGCAAACAGCAGAACATGCCTGGCTTATCAGAGGTACCATATTATCACCATTTAGATGCACTACCACATGAAAAAAGACTAAATAATGGAATATCATTAAGCTTTCCAGCATAAAAAAATAATCCATGACAAAGAAATGTCAACGTAATATGCACTGAAAAGATAAAAGCAGGCAAAAATCTATGTCAAACATTGAACAGAAACTGTATGACAGTCCTGTGTGTAGCATAGACTGAGAATTCTGTATTCATTCATCTGTGTTAAAAGTTCAAAAGAAAAAAAGTGTCTCTAAATTAAATATCCGGTGGCAGTTACATTATGCATTACAAATGTAAAAGTGAAATGTAGAGATCCACTCACAGGTGGTCGCCATTCAAGAATGTTTCCAACAACATGGTGTACTTCTGCAAACTGTGAGACATCAAGGCATGGAAATGTCTGCATTATGGAATATTCAGATAGAGATATGGAAAACATGAGTTTGTAAACACAATAGCAGTAAAGTTAAATTTACACAGGCAGAAAAGATAATACAGCAGCACACAGCCATCTCATGGTTTTCAATATCATATTATTGGTAAAGGAAGAAATGAATAATATTAAAAACCTACACACGTAAAATGTGGGCTAAAACACAGCCAGTAAATATTTGTTGGCTGGGATTATTGCTCAGTGCCTAATAAATCCATATGACAGATCTTACAAACATCTAAACAACAAGAAGCATTCCATTGTGCATAACAACCAATAGCTACTGGCATGGTGGTTTTACATGAAATTCCATTGGTTACTTTATATGTTACAAATTTGATGTAGACATAACTAAACCTTTCATAAAGGTTTGGTTCACAAACACAAATTGTGGAAGTTATCAGTTGTATATATCTTTAAGGCAAACGCATATGTCTTTTTGTTACCATGTAACAAAGTAAATTTATTTTTTTTTATAAATTACATATTGTAAGTGCACAAACCATTTTTTATTTATTTCATTTATTTATTCTTTGTTAACTGGGTATATAGACTGGTCCAAAGATCATTTTCAGCCATGCCTTAGGCACAGAGGCTAAGTTACATTGTCAATATGTCTATCATATAAGCAAATAAGAAAGGTTTAGACTGTATTAAGCCATTAAGCATATGTGCCTAATTCAAAAGCTGTATTTTAAGAAATGTAGCATGTACATTATATACATTGACTATTGGAGCTTAAAAATATGAAATAAATCAAAAGCATTCTCTTCATGAATTAAAATATGTACATTAAATGATGAACAGATAAAAACAAATGTTAACAACAGATTGAAAATAATATTGTTATGAACAATGGCAATGCTCAGTTTCTGAAGTGTTGACTGTTTTTTAGCCACTGTCCTTAAAATATTTCCAGTCAGTTTTACTGAGGAGGTGCTCAGATAATGATCTCTTGAAACTGATAGGGAATCTTGTGACTTAATTTCAGCAGAGAGCATATTCCACAGAGCTGGCCCAGATACAGAAAAGACACATTCTCCAACTGCTATTTTAAAAGGGGATGGCTAAGTAATACAGTGTTTGTCTTGCCCACTTCTCAAAGTGTATGTCTGTTCTCTGATCAAGAGTTTTCTTTTTAGAGGGGAACCATAACCCTTTTCTAGGATCTTGTACAGTACAGTGGAAAGCAGCTCTTAGCAGTTATTAGTTTTGAGTCTGCTCACATTGGTGCAAACGCCAAACATCTCTCATTTCTAAAATCTAGCACCTATAAACCTTATTACATTTATAACTAACATTACTGGTGATTAGTGTTTGTGTTTGCATAATAGTTGCATAAGGTTTATCACTCCATTCAGGTATACATTCTGTGTAATAGTTAAAATTTTGTCTTATCCACCTACTTTAGATTGCAGCCATAACTTAATTTGAACAACCGGTGACTAAAGTAATGGTGTTGATACTAATATAAGGGTACTCTATCAAAACAGTAGGCCTGTGAATGCTGACAACTAGGCACACTGGAGAGGGGACTGCCTATTTATTTACCTTTTCATTGTATTATGCCATTAGTAAATTAATAAATCAGGATTTAATTAGAGTCTGTCTCTTCCATAGTAAAAATGTATTCCATTTATTAAGAATTTGTTTTATGGAATTTAAGTTATTATTATAACTAAGGGTTGTTATATCTTTAATATTATCAGACAAGATTATCCATATGTAAGTGATTGTACCATCTCTCACAATATATTTATGCAATGTCTTACCCATTTTATTAATATTATAATTAACCGGTAGTATTTAAATCTTATTATCATTATAACTGAGTCTCAATTTCTTCTGGAATATTTCTATTGCTTGGAATACTGTAATAGGAGACGAATTGCAATCAGTCAAAGTTAATAGAATGTCATTTGCAAATATAATTGAATTGTGGGGATTAAGTCGTTATTTATTCCTTTGCCTTTGATATTTTTATTTGATTTTATCTTCTTCTTCTGGCTTTTTCCTGGTTAGGGGTCGCCACAGTGAATCACCTTGTCTGCTCATGATGTCAGCACAGTGAATCACCTTGTCTGCTCATGATTGTCAGTGGAGTTTTACAGTGTCAAGTTGCCAGCCCAGTGCCCAACCTTCCACAGAAGGCACACACATGCACACACTCACACCTAGGACCAATTTAGAGTGTCCAATCCACCTGCAGCATGTCTTTGGGATGTGGAAGGAAACCGGAGCACCCGGAGGAAACCCACATGACCACAGGGAGGACATGCAGACTCTGCACAGAAGGCACCCCAGCCGAGGATCAAACCAGAGAACCTCTTGCTGTGAGGTGGCAATGCTACCCACTGCACCACCATGGCCGCCCTTTTATATAATTTGCAAAAGGTTCCATAACTACAGCAAAAAGCAATGGGGGCAAGGGACAGCCCTATTTAGTACCTTTAGTAATCATGATTAATTGGCAAGCATATGAGGGTAATGTATGCAAAGGAGTTTTCACACAGAAGTTTGATTAACAGTAAGAAATTGTTTGAAAATCACATTCCTCCAATACTAATAGGAAGTACTCCCAATTACCTGAATCAAATGCACTGCTGATATCCAGACTAACCAAAATTAGTTAGGTTTTTAATTATTAGTATAATCGATTATTGATAGTATTCTCTTGATGTTATCATAGGTGTTCCTGTTCATTATAAACACAATCTGATTGTTGTTTGTCAACACAGGAAAAATTGTAGAGGCATAGATTGCCATGAATCTTTTATAATCCACATTTAATAATGAAATTGGTATATATGAAGAACAATGTGTTGAGTGCTTGTCAGGCTTTAATAATGGGGATATTAAAGTGTATTTCCAGGATGATTGTGCCTTTTAAGCCCTTTAACTATTGAAAATACCTCTAGTAAAATACTCAAAGCACCCTTAGTCATCATTTCGTATAGTTCAGGTATTATACCATCATTTCCAGGTGCCTTATTGGGTTTTAATTTATTCATTTGAATTTTGAGTTTAGACATTGATATAGACTTGTCAATTATTTGTATTTGATCTTCTGACAGTCTTTTTAAAGTATATTTTTTTATAAATGTTTTAATTAGATCTTGTGTATCCATTGTTGGTTTGTGTTGATTGATCTTATTAAAATGAGACCTGAAAACATCCATAATGTCTTCTATTTCAGTAACCTTTTTACTACTAAATGAATATAATTCTTTGATGTGGTTAGATTTAACATTCATTTTTGTTGTTGTAGCCAATTTATGCATTGCTTTAGGCTTAATGAAATAATTAGTTATTTTAATCTTTTCTAAATTTATCATAGTTTTACATTGCAAAAATGTCTAAATATTTACTGTTTAAGCTATTTATTTCTTCTAAGTTATTTCTTTTTGACTATATAATTTTAACTTATCAATTTTCTCCTGTAAATCTTTCAATTCTTTGTCCCGTTGCTTCTTTTTTGTGCATATCAACATGTCATTTTGCCAAAAAGGTATGCTTTTAAAATCTGCCATACAAAAATCTCTGAGGTGTTACCTGTATCATTAATTTCAATAAACGTTTGAATTTCTTTATTAAAGAACTCCTTTAAGTATTTCATGTTGGTTATATATGCAGGAATCCTTTTAATTGGGGTGTTATTACTAGAATTCAATATAATTTTAAATGTAATAGGGTTATGATCTGACAATGGTTAAGAGACTACTTTAATGTTATCTATTCTACTAGTGATCTCATTTGAAACATATGCTCTATCTATTCATGATCATGTCCCGTGTCTGTGTGAGAAATGTGTAAAGAAGAGTGAGTCTGGCACTGAAAACTCATTTATATCTCTCATATTATATAGGTCAGTAAACTCCATCAAAGCCTTGGCTGAGGCAGGTTTCTTCCTTTTACAGCTAGTGTTGATATCCTTATCAGATAAAATACAATTAAAGTCACCTGCAAAAATGATGTTTCCTTTTGATATTCATATTATTTCCCCAACTGTTGTTTAACTGTTTGTATTCCCAATCCAGATATCCAATATACATTAATAAGAGTATATAGTTTCCTTTGAATCTCTGAAGTCACGGAACAAAATATGCCTTTTTCATGATTAAATATATTCAGGATTTTAGGTAGAGGCAAATAATTTTTCCATAAAATAGCCACACCTCTTTAACTTGGGAATGAATTTTTTTTAAAAATTTGTATAAACGTCTCCTTTTACTACCAATATTTCATCCATTGTTATTAATTGATATGCAATTCAAGCTGGCCATACTACTGAAAAAGGAAAAAAAATAAATAAGTATTACATATAATACCCTGATATATTTGTAAATAATAGGGTACTGAAAAACTATTATTAAAGCTAGTGAACTGCTTATTCATAAATATAACATAATTGAGATTGTTAACTGTAAACTATCTATCAAGAACAGTAGACACCAAAAAATAATTAATTTAAACAATGATATACATGCACTGTTCTTTCCCATTGCCCCCCCCCCCCCCCATGGAGTTTAAAACTCTGGGTCTGAATAGCAATCCTATTCAAACACTACCGCTTACCCACAAATAAGTGCCTAGCATCACTCTACAAATTCTAAATTAGGACATATGAAAGGTCTAACTTATTTAACAAAATTAGTATATACATGATATTCAGATTATAAACACTCATTTGTGTGCTGTAAAACATATAAATGGTAAAATATAGCAGCTGTTGGAGTCATTTGGTTCTATTATATATATATATATATATATATATATATATATATATATGTATATATATATATATATATATATATAAGAGCCTATATAGTATTATATAAATCCAATAATTTCTTTCAATTCTGAGAAAAAAAGAGATTAACACAGATAAAAGACCATACATATAACATTTTTTATAACAATCATGCTATATTACTAATATACTGTTATATATTATTAATAATGTGACTAACTATTTAACTATTTAAACTCAGTTCTGACTACAAGACTGTACATGCCTGAATATTATGGCAGACAGATATGATATTTCAAACAACAAATGAACTTCTCTAAAAAAATCTTTGTCTATTTTGAGGACTTGCATATACAATTATCTTTCAAAACATATCTCTTCTATAAATAGGATATCATATTCACTAGAACGTACTATGAGATATAAAATAGTAAAAGAGTAACTGTGATGTCTAAAATAACTAATAATATGCTCCCAGAATTATATTTGTACTGAGGGATAACATATGGTTGGCAACATACCCACTACAGCCTTTTTAAGAAACGCTTGAATTCCCAGCTTATCAAACTGACTGTAATTTTGTCTGACTTTTAAAATAGGCAATTACTTTCATATTAGTCCTTCCTTTACTATGCATCAGACTTTCAATTAACTTTCAAAGCCTGAACTTCTGCATCTATATTACAAAATTGAAGCTTTAGTTTATCGAATAACTAAAGCTTGGTCTTGTAATATCGAAAGCTAAAATTGTCGAACGGCTGATTCAACCAAGGGAAACACCTTGGCTGAATCAAAAAAAAAACTTTACATCCAAAATCAAGTGGGGACTTTGCCCACCTACCCCCCGATCCCCCCTACCTAAATACCAACTCCAAGATCACTCCAAATTGGAGAAATTGGCATATTCCACATAACGGCCGAGGGAAGGGTTTCCCTGGGTTAAATCAGCCATTCGACAATTTACAGTTTTGATATTACAAGTTTGCGCTTTACTTATTCCATTAAGTAAAGCTTCGATCTTGCAATATAGAACCAAGCTTCTAATATTGCCATGTATTTGAGCTCCTCAGTTCCTGCTCAAAAAGCACATCCACACAGAAATCAACACAGATCATTACCACAACCATGTCATAAACATATACATATCTATTGCCCACATATGCAGAAGAAGTCAACCAAGCAAGGGTTTGACACCAACAGACATAAACAAGATCATCCTCCTTTCTTTAAATTAATGGAACATAATGTAATTTGAATACTATAGTATCTTAGGATAAAAGCTGAATCGAAGAAATGAATTCTACATTGTGTATGGTGCCACAGTAAAATAAAATGCATTATATAACTTAAAGAGAGAAATATAGATTTTACAAGTGTTAAAATAATAATTTTGAGGTAAATATAACAGAGAGTGCAAATTAACACTTTCTTACTATTTTGCACTTAATTTGTGTGTTAAAATCAAGCATAAAACAATGTTATCCAGTATTTCTTACAACACACACACACACACACACACACACACACACACACACACACACACACACACACACACACACACACACACACAACAAACTCTGTATAAATTGTCTCCTGAGAGAGAAGGGCAGAAAAGAAACATTATTTTAGAACCTGCTCTGTGAGAAGAAAATACCAGTCAGTAAACAACTTTCATTCATGTTACACTGAGAAAGGAGGCTGTATAAGTGGTTAAAAACACCCTGCTCCCTGCTATTTAATAACCTAAGCAGCAACACTTCTTGTTACCATTTTATTTTTTGTTATAGCAATTTGGTACACTCTCTATCTTTCTTTTTTTTGTATATCTATCCTAGTAGGGCAAGGAGAATAAAAGAATAACTAACATGTTTCACAGTGAAACCCCAGTGTTAAAACACATAAACTGACTTCATTACTGTATTTCCCAACTCCTAACACCTCCCAAATGAATAAACTGGCACCAAACAAAAATAAATAAATAAATAAAAAATAGGAAAAAAAGAAAACAGCTTCATGCACATTACATATACCCATCACTTTATCACTATATTAGTAAAGAAGCACTCATAAACAGTAAAACAGTCTGATATCTCTTAGAGAAAACACATGCAAATATCATACATACAACACCTCACATGTTCCAATCAGCCATGACATATGAATTAAGAGTTAAAAGTTAAAAACACCATAAACATTCAGTCCATTCACAAGAGACTTATTTAATGCACTGTGAGCAACTTGCTGTTATGTTATGTTACCATGAGCTATCACTTTAGGATTTATGTGGCACATATATGAAGAAAGGAAACCAGGATATATATTTAAAGAATGCTTGTTATTAGTTAAAGAGTTAATTTTTTAATGATTATTAAGCCAAGGCATATGTTTAATACTGAAAATAAAATATAGAATATTAGCTTAGCAATATGTATAGGAAAAGAAAAAGTGACATTTATTTACCTTATAGAGAAGTGACTCCTTGTTTCCTTCCTTTCACCTATATCTCCAGTAACTGAAAATTTTGTCATGGAAAAAAAATGTTATTAAAACAGTTAACATCAATGTTATACTAAAGCTTAGAGTCATTTGTCCTTTAGTTTATTTTTCTTCTCATTAGATTTCCAGGTATTTACTTCTGCTTGTCTCTTCAAAGTACTATTATTCCAGTCCATATCTTTAGTTTGGTCTAGATTTTTTTTAAGAGTGACAGTGCAGAGTCTAGGTTTTTAAAGTGATTAATTTCATCCAGAAGGAATATTTTGAGCCTGATAGGAAACAGCAAATGCACCTTAAACTTTTTTCTGTTAAGTTCTTTTGTAAGAGGCAAAAAACTTTTCCTTTTGGTTATCACAGCTCTGGAATAGTCATAGGATCATAGACTCATAGGAGGTCACTAGGCTAATGGTCCCGAGGCCCTTACAAGTCTAGCTAAGAATTTATCCCCAAAAAAGAAACCTCAGTCAGCATCTGCCACCCCTGTCAATTAGGGACAAAGGTGGAACCCCTGGGATATGTTTGTGGTTTCCCATCCACTCATCAAGGTTGTGCTTGAAGAGGGTCAGAGAAATACTCTGTTTGACATGTATGGGAAGTCTATAATTCCAAAACTAGGCTATGTACAAGGTTTTAAAATATTTCATCATAGAGCTTGCATAACAGCAAATCCAACAGGTAAATAGATATTAACTGTTGTTTTTATGAGATTAATTTATATAGCTATAATTTTCATATTTTTCTAAATATCTCAGCAATTAACACAGACAGAACTCGTTGGCCTCACTTGAAAGCTCTCAGCTAGATGAATAAAATGCTGCTGACAGTATGTGTGTAACTTGAGTGGTTGCTGAGATATTGTACGTTGTTTACAAAATATTACAAATTTATAGTTACTTTGTTTACTGTGACTTATAAAATTCAGTTTAAGATCTAGAACCTAAATAACATTACCACTATAAAAATCATTTATGCTGAGCTAAAGAATTTGCCATTTATACTTCTTTCATAACCCCTATGGGTCTAGAGATATGAACATTTGTTTGAAATATGAGGACATAATTTGATTCTGTGAAAATGTTTAGGCTCCGTCTATTGGAAGTTACTGTGCAAACTTCTTGAGCTCCATTGGAGTGAATGGAAGGACCAGTTGATGGAGTTTAATAAATTTGTAAAGGCTTGCTGGTCAAAGTTGGATAGGTTCCATACTATCTTGTTGGTGTGTTGTCTGCATGAATGTGAAATAAGTCTAGTTGTAGAGATGGGGTGGTGATCACTAACAAAGGTTGGAAGTGTTTTAGATTGAGAGAAATTGTTAAGATGGGAGATCAACATCCAATCATTCATTGAGCCAGTTTTGTTTACAGAACTGGTAAAGCTTGAGTGAGCAAATAGTTGAGAAATTCCAAACAGGTTTGTTTATGCTATCTGTATGAAATTGTAAGCCATGTTTCTGCTATTCAGTGTTGACATCACCTAATATTTTTCCAGAGAGATATTTTTGATACCTAAGAAAAGATACTTTCCAAAGTTGATAAGTTATTGCCGGGGGTATGTATAAAATTATAATGAAGAGACTTTTATTATTGTTTAATTTAAGGTACGTGATCAATATCGGTATACGTTGATGTACAACTAAAGGTATATGCTAATAGCATGTCTTTTTCTTTTGTTGTTTTCTTTAGCGAATGTGCATTTTCGACAAAACGTATGCTCGCTAAAGTGATTTCGACAAAGTACAGTTCGATGAACCGTACTGTCGACAAAACAACAAGGACCCATAATGATACAGATAACCTTGTTCTTCTTGGCTTTCCATGGATGATGGGCCCACTTCCAAAGCAGTCCAAAGCTGGTGGAAGTAGTACCTGGAGAAGAGGCAGGAAAAAATAGAGGGGTACCTAGCAGCTGATGGTCAAGTTGCATTGACAGACACCCAAAAATAATTTGATTCCATGTTTACATGGTGCTTCTGCCTTCCTGCACTACTCCCCCATGTGACAAGCTGTGCCTTCACATCTCAAAAGTTGGCATATAGTAACTCTGAGATTTCTCTAGCTTGTGGATATAAGAAATCTGCAATTTATTAAATAAACATTCACTATACTCTGAAATACTATAAACATTCACTATACTTCAAAGTACACTTTAAGACTCTAAAGTTTTATACACAGTAGTAATGGTTTGGGGTACTGCAGACACACATTGTTCAAGTAGGTAGGCTTTGTCTTGCCCCCTCTGTAAAAGAAAAAAATGTCCCGATAGTGAGATCTGGTGGATTAAACTGAGTGAAATAAACCACCAAATAAGGAATAATCAAAGCTGGATCAGTCAAATGGTGCTGGAGTATTTTATTGTAATAAAACAACCAAAATACATAAATGTTGGTATAACATACTTTTCCAAATATTTGAGAACATCTTTTCTCTGTGAAACCGTATGTATTTTAATTGTCTTGTTTCAATAAAATGCTCCTTTTCATTATTACTGAGTCAAGCATGATTTTCCATTCCCATGTAAATGATAATTTAGTTTTCATTTTCTTATGTTTTGTGCATGTCTTTTAGAAATGTGTAACTATAGTACAGTTAAGTGAACGCTACTTCAAGCAAATTTTCAGTGAACAAAATGACGTGTCAGTCTGAACTTTCTGTATTAAATTTCACCAAGTATGTTCAAGTGGGATCCATGTATGTGACTGGAAATCATGACATGCACACCTGTTTACAGGAGTGAATCTAGGAGATGGGAAAGATATAGATCTGCACAATGGTCTAACATAATATGTTTGGAACTTAACTATAACAATGTACAAATGTGAATGTTTCAAAATATGTGTTTGGTTGGTAGTGGTAACTATAGAAGCTTTAAATGTTTGAAGGGAGAAGTTAGCAAAACAGGAAAGATGCAGGGAGAGTGAGAAAAAGAGAAAGAAATATTACATGTGAATCTTTCAACCTGTGAAACAGAAGAGTGATGGATAAGGGAAAGGAAGTTGTGAGGTTTGAATGCAGTAGACAAGTGGCCATTAGGCGGAACTGTGGAATTTGAGATTTTCAATGACAGTGTGGATCCTGATGCATTAGGAAAAGTTGGCAAAGTATATATAATATGAATCAAAGAAGAAAAAGTGATAAAGGAGAATTTAAGTAGATTTTAGCTAAAGGCATCAATGCTGTTAGAGTTAAGTCATACGTATTAAAAGACCCTGGATAAGAATGAAGACCTCTTTCAAGGCACACCATAGCTGGATTTATTTTATTTTATTCATGTATTTATGTATTTATCTTTTGTTCATCAAGAAATTCGAACTGGGCACTGATTCCATTTTCATTGGAGGCCCAAGGAGAAAAGCTCCACATCATACTTCTCAACTGTACAGATTTTCACAGAATGTCCAGATTTTTGCCTCATATTTTAGTCTGTTCCTCATAAAATCTGTGTTTTTTCTGGAAAATCACTGATGATTGAAGTCACTAAATAATTATATGCATTTGAGTTGCAGACTTCATGTCATTCATAAAATGCATGCTAATATAAATCCTGTTATTCTATCAACTCTCTAAGTTTATAACAGTAATATTTAAAATATATACCTATTTTGGGGGCTTTTCCCCCCAATTATTTCAGGCTGTGTCCATATTTCTTGCTCTAAGAAGTTGAGAGCTATGCTCCACATAAAATGCAAATTCACAATGAACAATAAAAATTAAACATTTTAAGCATTACTTTGCAGATTGTAGTAAAGACATTTATCATACACTTTGGAGGCTATTACATAAGTCAAAGACATGCTAACATATAGCTGGAGATACAAGAGCAATGATAATGCCCATGGGAAGTCAAGTTCTGATAGTGGAATTGTTGAGATAACAGTAGCTTGGTAAGATGATGAGGTGGGAAAGGAGGGCTATTATTAGGAGAGGATTAAGAATATACATCAGTTGGATGAGCAGTAGTGGGGATGAAAGGGAAAGAGACAGGGAGACAGGGATAAGAAAGGGGAAAGAGTAAGGGTGATCAATTGATATACTGACAATGGAGAGAAGCAGGATGGGTGCAAGAACATGAGGACGTTATAGTTAGGTGTTGCTTTAGCTTGTGTTTGAAATGTGTGCTAGTGTTGTTGTGTTCTAGGGTGGTCAGCATGGAGTTCCAGCGCTTAGTACCA